>NW_024840853.1:0-1128 GCF_019175285.1 Sceloporus undulatus
ATGGCAGAGAAGGGCACAAGTGTCGTGGGGGCTGCAGTCAGGCAACCCCCACCCCTCACCCTGGGGACCTACCTTCCGCCAGAGGAGCCTGCTCTGGCTGCGGAGGGGCCACAGCAGCTGGTCCTGGCTGTGGCCCACCCTCGGGGACATCCTTGTCCCCCAAGGATGGTGGAGAGGGCAACCTGGCACGGTGCCCTCCCTCCCTCCGCCTCCGCCTCCGCTGCACGCCTGCAGAAGGGAAGAGGAGGGATGGCATTGGCACCATGCAGGAAGGAGAGGAGGGCAAGGGAAGGGTCAAGGAGGGTAGGACGGCATGGCAAGAGCTCTGACTTACCTGGAGGACGGCGATCTTCCGCTCTCGGCCTATCTCCCCTGATCCACAGATCCTTCAGCCGCGAGAAGAATGGTGGCCGCTTGTCAACCGGGGGCTCCTCTCCGAAATCCTCAATGGTTTCAAAGAACGCTGCCTTGAGAGTTTTAAACTTCACTCTACATTGGTGCAGCATTCTTTGAAACCCTTGGTTTCGGAGGGCACGAGATGACTCCAGAAAATACCCCCGGTTGGGCTTGTTGGTGCTGGCCATCACCCTTCTCGCAGCTGCCTGTGGCATCAGGGAGTCCAGGAGGATCCCAACCTCCTTGTCCGTCCAGTAGGTGATGCGGATCGGGACCCTCCTGCGTGACGCTGCCATCTTGATTGCCGTCCTGGGGTCTTGCACAGTTGCGCACGGGTATATATGGGCACCTGCGGCTCAGGGCCGTTAGACCAAGGTGGTCCTAGGCCAATGAAAGCTTTCAGAGGAGCAGTTTGAATCTCTCCCCCCAATAGATGCCCTCTGGGTGTCCTATTGATACATTCAAATGGGCCATTAGGAAAGCTTGAGTTTGAGGGGTACTGATACATTGTCAAAGGGGCAATTGGCAGTTGGAGCTGATGTATCTTTTTGCCCCAGGAAAACAGGCACCAGGAGACCTTTTGTGTGTGTGTGTTTGTGTGTGTCCCCCTCAGGCACGTGGCAAAACATGCCCACAGCACAGATCAGGAATGATAGGCAGACTCAAACTGTGGATAATGGGATAGATTTATTCAGGTGCTTATGCTATTACACTACAATGCACTCTAACATC
>NW_024840854.1:0-1128 GCF_019175285.1 Sceloporus undulatus
ATGCTCCTTGCCTGAACGATAGAGACTGTCATATTGTGACCTCAGGCTGATGCTCCTTTCCTGAAGAGAGCGGACTATTGTGAGTTCAGGAAGATTCTTCTTTCCTGAAGGATTGAGACTGTCCCATTGTGACTTCAGTCTGATGCTTCTTGCCTGAAGCATTGACACTGTCCCATTGTGACTTCAGTCTGATGTTCCTTACTATTAAAATCCCCAACCCTCCTCCTAATGATAAAAATAAATAAATAAAAACATGAATCAACCCCTAATAAGCTATTAAACAGCAAGAAAATTTAAAACATTCCAAACACAATACAATAAAAAAGTTTTTTCAGACAAGAATTGGATCGTTTTCTGAAGGTGAGAAGGAAGGGCAGGAACGATAGATACATCAATATCAATTTCCATAAGAGTAACGATGGCAAGGGTAAGGGTCAGGGGGAGGGGGAGACAAGTCAGTAGATCTAATCTAGTCTAGAAAGGCCTGCCAGAAGAGATCCGTCTTAATAGCCTTCCTAAAGGCTTCCAAGGTGGAAATATGACGGATCTCATCCGGAGGGCGTTCCAGAGCCTGGGAGCGGCTGATGAGAAGGACCTCTGGGTCACCGCTGAAAGTCTGGTCTTCTTGAGTTGTAGCAGGTTCTTCCCAGAGGACCTGAGTCTGCGGTGGATTGTATGGGAGGCGGGTCTCCTGCAAGTAGTCAGGACCCAAGCCATGGAGGGCTTTAATGGTTAAAAGCAACACTTTGCCCAGAAACTAATGGGCAGCCAGTGGAGGGATTTAAGAACTGGTGTCAAATAGGGTTCAATTGCATTGGAAACAACATTTTTTGGGAGGGGAGGAGTTTTCTCTGGAGTCCTGAGAGGAGGGCCTCTGGGGAGGAGAGAAGAGCCAAAGTCTAGGCCAAAGCCAAGAGGAGGGAGACAGAGGGGCCTCAAAATTCTGGCAATCCCCTGGCAACCTGGGAACTAGGCTTAGAGGTCCTCCCTTCATTACAAATGCCACTGCCCTGGTCTTGAAGGGAGAGAAGAATCAGCAGTACCTGCTTGACTTGATCCCCTTCCCACTGCCATTCCCTTGTCTTTTGTGTCGTGTCTTTTTAGATTGTAAGCCTGAGAGGCAGGGAA
>NW_024840855.1:0-1128 GCF_019175285.1 Sceloporus undulatus
TGACCCGAAGCAGCTTTATTTTGGCCTGTCTGTACAGGCCCATAGTCCCCCAAATGCTCTGGTATTAATTCCCTCCACATACAGACATAGCCAAATCATACACACTATTTGGGTCATAATGGCCCGTTACAAATGGGCCAGAAAGTACGCGTGGAGCGTGTACTAGGGTTTGAAAGGGGCGGTGCTTCCGCACCCCCCTAACCCTTGTGTGTGCTCCGCGTGCACAAAATGGCGGCGGCCGTTCCACACGGCCGCCGCCATGATGACGTCACGACCGCGCCGCCTCTATATGGGGCGGCACGGATGTGATGTCCTCACTCCGCGCCAGGGCTCTTAGTGCGCCCTTAGCACAGAGCAGGAAGGAGCTCCGTTTCCAAGCGGCCCCTTTCTCCTCCTCCCCGCCGCCGTGGGGTGTCCTTGGAGCTTGAAGCCCCAAGGACACCCCTTTCCAGGCTGCGGGGAAGGGGCCTTTTGCCGCTTCCCCGCAGCCTGAAAAGCGGCAGATCGAAGCCTCAGCGGCTGCCACTCTAGACACTGAGGCCCCGATACCCCGAGGAAAGGGGTGGGTGCAGCCCGCCCCAAAGGGTGGTCTGTAACCTGCCAATGTTTCTTTATTAAGGCACAAGGGCAGTCTTGAAGGTGAATGAGCCACATCCTTTAATGACTTCTGTTGTTTTCTCTACATGCTTCCAATATTTGTTCCAGTATGTGTTGTTGCTAATGTTACAGCCACCATACTGAGTCCAGTTTGTCACAGTTTTGTGATAGAGCTAGACTTAGAGCTTTGTGCAGTTCCGTACACAACCTTTGTGATTTCTACTGCACTATTGCAATTTTTTTTTAAAAAAAGTACTTCATGAAGCAGCTTTTGTGCACCAGCCATAATCTGCTTACCAGCAACCAAAAGCAGATTTTATGAAGAGCAAGTGTTATCACAGATTGGTCCCTGCTTGTGAAACCGTCTCACTGGTACTGACAGAATATACTTTTTTTCTTTTAAGATAGAGGATGAAGACTTCATTTTGCCTCGGAAGTTGCAAGGAGCACTAGAACACATCCTGGAGCAGAGGAATGAGCTGGCAAATGACAAGGAGGAAGGCACTCTCAAAAGCAAACAGGGTACGGTTT
>NW_024840856.1:0-633 GCF_019175285.1 Sceloporus undulatus
TCTTCCTCTTTTTCTACTGTCCTCTACCTTTCCCAGCATCATTGTCTTTTCCAGTGTTTCATGCCATCTCATGATGTGGCCAAAATACAACAGCCTGGGAGAATTCAGGCATGATCTGTTCTAGAACCCATTTATTTGTTTTCTTGGCCATCCATGGTATCCTCCAGTTTACAGCTATTCTGTTCTAGTCCCCCCCCCCCCACTGGGGACAATGCCATCCACAGATACTCAAATCCGAGAATGGCATGTCCATGGATATCAAGGGCCGACTGTATTTTCTGTCCAGCTCTCACAACCATACATGGTGATGGGGAATACGATGGCTTGGACTTTAGTGTTCAGATTTATATCTTTGCACTTTAAGATCTTGTCCAGTTCTTTCATTACTACCCTTCTCAATCCTAGTCTTCTTCTAATTTCTTTATTGATTTTGCTATGTCTTTCCTCACTATTAATGCTACTTCATTCTTTTTTCTTTTTTCATTTCCTGAACAGAACACTGTGTAGTTATCTGATTCAATATGTACCATAGGGAGACCATTTTACTAATCCATTGCATATAATGGGATTTGAGTATCCATGGATTTTGGTATCCAAGGTGTGTCCTGGAACCAAACCCCAGTGGATACCAAG
>NW_024840856.1:733-1128 GCF_019175285.1 Sceloporus undulatus
ACAGATGGCAGAAATGGACTTCCCTTTCTGGCCAACCCCCCTCCCCCACATTCCAAACAGCACATTTGGGCATTGAACATGGCTTTACTTAAGATGGCCTCTTGCATATTTCAGAGGCTTATTGAATAACCAAACTCTTTGGGTTTCACACTGAACATGGGTTCACATGGCTATGCATATTGAACATGTCAAGGTGGTTTCACAGTTCTTGCACCAAGTGTACTTCTCAGAAGTGTGTACTTGGTCAAGGGACTTTGGTTTTTCTTCACTGCGCATGAGTTTGTAAAAATCACAGCAATTTACATTGGCCTTGCCTCAGAGGCTTTCTGATATCAATATCACCATTAAAGAACCAAAAACACACAGAAAAGGCACTTTGGAAAGTCACACTCTCT
>NW_024840857.1:0-1128 GCF_019175285.1 Sceloporus undulatus
TTTTTTTTCAGTTGAGTTGGGAACTGCACTGTTTGTGAACACCTGGTTGTTACTTTTATTTTTTTATCTCTGATGTTCATGTTTTACTTCTAACATGAATTATTTGTAGTGTGGTCTTTCCCTTTTCATTGTGGAAAGAGGAGAAAAGAACGCACTGTTGATATTCACAGAATTAAGTTTTACAATTAAGTGCTTACATGTAGAGGGTCACAATCTATTCTAGACTGTTGTGAATGTTTTTCTCTCTGCAAAAGTATATACAATATCAGCTTGTGCAACATTTTTGCCTGAGAACCCAAGAAGAAATCTGGTTTCTTTTTCAAATGTTTTCTCCGGAACACTTGCAGAAGAGCATTCTCTGTCAGATGGCATAAAGTAGTATCCAGGATACTACTACCTTTGAGACCAAGTTGCTGTCAAGGATGGACTCCTATACTAGTAACAGCCCATGTGGACAGAAATGGAAAAGGGAGGTATACACCTAGTAACAACCTTTGGCAACCTCTGAGAATAAACGCACACTTCCAGGATAATGTCCTATACAAGATGACACAGAATCTTATCTCGCTTGGTGCTTGTTTTGGGATCAACACAGTCTCAAACATTTTAAGTGACCTACAGCTGACTGTGGAATACACATCTCAGTTCCTTCATCCGTTTCTGTCTACATTGGCTATTCATTGGTCTGGAAGTACACTTGACAGTATCTTGCAACCAAATAAATGATGTAACTGGAGGTAACTATGCCAGAAAATGATGACAGTGACCATTGCCATCCACAAGTTTTGAGGATGGTATGTAAAATTTAAGTGTTACAATTTTGGTTTTATTTTAATTTTTATGGGGCTCATAGAGGTAGATGTGATTCTATTAAACGTCTATGCTTTTTAAATGTGCAAAAAGTTATACATTTAGTTTAAATCTGTAAAAGAGGGAGGTTACATGATCAATTTATTTCATTTTCAGCCATTTTCTATAATTCTTGTCTTGCAACAAGCAAGATATTGCAAATGGCTGTATCTTGTTCCATGTGTTACAATAATTATTTTGAAACTCTTATAATTTCAGCCTTAATTTTACTGGACTGTAAAATGCTCCAGATTTTAAAAAGTCACCTTAGGATAACAT
>NW_024840858.1:0-1128 GCF_019175285.1 Sceloporus undulatus
TAGGCATTGATTCTATGATAAACGCCATAGTTTACTGTGGCATGAGAGCTCTCTTGCAAAGGAGGCTCAATGTCTCACAAAACTATCACTCCCAGAATTCCATAGTCTGGAGCCAGGCCAGTTAAAGCGGTGTCAAACCTGATTATTTCTGCTGTGTGGATACAGCCCAAGTCATTTTTTAACTTACGGCACACCTTAAGAAAAACTTTAGAGCCGGCGTGGCGTAGTGATTAGCGCATCAGACAATGACTCTGGAGACCAGGGTTCAAATTCCCACTTGGCCATAAAATCCACTGGGTGACCTGGGAAAACCGCATTCCCTCAGCCTCAGGGTAAGGCAATGGTAAACCTCCTCTGAAGAAAGTGGCCAAGAAAACCCCAAAATAGGTTCACTTGAAGATTGCCATAAGTTGAAAAGGAATTGAAAGCACACAACGACGACAACAACAACAACAACAACAACGAATAATAGGTTTATCATGGGGTTTTCTTGGCCAGTTTCTTCAGAGGGGGCTTTGCCACTGCCATTCTAACATGGCCTAACAATGCCCACCTGCCATGCTCAAGCCCATGTTCCACATGCACAAAGTCACGGCTTCAATCCCTGGCATCCCCCCTACAGCTGAGAAAGATGCTTGTTGGCGACGCTTGTTGGAGACTGGTGCCTGTCAGCACAGACCAAGGCAGTATATTCAGCCCAGTGCCCTCTCCTTGGACTACATCTCCCATCATCCCTGATGGCGATTAACCCCACAGATCAGGGACTGCAGATATCTGAAGGCCACTGAGTTGACATGGTGCCAAAAAATGAACCAGCTGGGAGCTATGGATGAAACTGAGGCTGCTGCACTTTGGTTATCGAATCACAGAACTGGAAGAGACCCCAAGGGCCATCCAGTCCAACCTCTGCCATGCAGGAACTCACATTCAAAGCATACCAGACAGATGGCCACCCAGCCTCTGCTTAAAGACTTCCAAAGAACGGCCACATCATGAGAAAGTATGACTCACTAGAAAAGGTGATAACATTGGACTGTGACTTTGTAGGCCAGGGTTCGAATTCCACTTCAGCCACAAAACTCACTGGGTGACCTTGGCAGGTGACACTCTCTCAGCCTCAGGGGAAGG
>NW_024840859.1:0-1128 GCF_019175285.1 Sceloporus undulatus
TTCTTAGGTCCAGAGCTTGGAAATGTTATTTCTTGGACTATTATTTCCACAATCCTCTTGCCAGAATGGCCAATGAACATTCTGATTGTGGGTTTCTGGGAGCTATAGTTCAAAAATGTTGCTGTCATGTATAGGGATCTTTTAGTTCAGAAATCCAGTCTTTCAGTGTTAACTCAGAAAAGCTTTATTCAGAAAGTATAGATGCCCACCACAGATGTGTGTTGTCAGGGCTAAAGAGTCAGTGTTAGCAAAGCTATTTAAAGCATAACTAAATTTAAAATATAAGTGGGCTACATTCTCATTCATCAATAAACCAAAACACTCATCTTCCTCCATTTTCCCATGGGAACCCAACTATTTCTCTCACTACTGACTTTCTCAAGGGACTGACCTTAGATGTTCTAGAACAGCATCAGCTCCCTTCCCACCTGTTCCTTAACTACAAGGGAATGAGGGCATCAGTCTTAGCAATTAACTCACTACTACATGTCTCATCCTTTAACAACATACTCTACAGTACATTATAAGCAAGCAAAGCAAAAATGCAGATACACAAAACCTACTCGCTTAACCATGAAGTACTCAACTTCTGACAATTACTTTCAAGTTCCTGTTACAGCTCATCCCCAATATGTATGCATCATGCATTTGATAAAAGGAGTACACTTTCATATAAACCAGATCCCATATCAAGGCACAGACAGAGTGACAAAGGACATTTTTATAGGCAGAAAACTGCAAGATTGGGCTCATGCTACTAGGTCTAGTAAGACAGTATTTCTGGATGGAAATATATCATTGCTCTGAATTTTGTACCACATAACAATATGTTTTATAAATGAAGAAATGATATAAAATTTGGTTTGGAAGGGTGATTTCAGAGGTACAGGAAAGTTCTACATCTATAGTCTGGTAGACTACAACATCTGTCTAGCAATGACACTTGATCTGCAGAAAACTGGATTGGCAAAGGACAGAGTAGAATCATCTCAGGAAAGCCCTGCATAAAAGCATGGTTTGCTGTTGCTGTGGCTTGCATCTGTGAAGTTTATCACATGGGGGTGGGATAGAGATGGGATCGCTGCCCTGTCCTTATCCTGTCCATGACCCGACCGTGATCCCAGAGTG
>NW_024840860.1:0-1128 GCF_019175285.1 Sceloporus undulatus
ATTTTGGCCTGTCTGTTTGGCCCAATAGTAAGCTTCATCTTTCCCTCTCAGTCCTTGTGGTGCCATAGTTCATCCTCTGCTCAGCTCTATATCCACCTTCTGACTAGAAGCAAATAAGTAGAGCAAATGTTCTTTATTCCATCTCCTTAAATAAGTAAGAAGGAACAATGCCCTCATTTCACCTTGACTTGGGAATAGCTCCTTTAGTCAAGACTTCTGTCTTAATTTCCAAACAGGCAAACAGGTTCTCTGTGTGTGTGTTTGAATGACATAGGACCTTATCACATGGAGGGACTTGCGTTGCCAAAACATTGCCAAACTGTTGCAGAAGTGCGAAGGTGAAATCATGCATCATGCTTCTGAAATGTAATTGAGGCTTCCTGCTTTCCTTCCGTCAATGAAGCGTGTGCGGAGAAGTCATTTTTTGAATAACGGGATATCCTGTTATTCAAAAAATGGCTTCTCTGTGTCCACTTCATCGACAGAAGGAAAGCAGGAAGCCTCAATTATGTTTTAGAAGTGTGATGGATGATCCCACCTTCGCGCTTCTGCAACAGTTCAGCAACGTTTTAGCAACATAAGTCCCTCTGTGTGATAAGGTCCATACTGTGAGCAACTGTTGTTGGTATATCATCCATAGCATTTAATGACATCACCGGAGGCTCTTCCGAGGTCTCAAATTCGGCCCAGAAATCTCGGGGTGTGGACAATCCTGAACTGGCAACCCTAATTCCTGCCCAACATGCAAATGGAAATTTGCTTCAACCGGGTTGCCTATTATACAGATTTCTTTCTTCTTCTTCTTCTTCTTCTTCTTCTTCTTCTTATTATTATTATTATTAACCTTTATTTATGAAGCGCTGTACATGCAATCTTTTTAGTTAGACGGTTCCCTGCCCTCGGGCTTACAATCTAAAAAGACATGACACAGAAGGAGAAGGGAGTGGTGGCGGGAAAAGGTAAGAGGTCCAGCAGTTCCTCTCTACCTCCGAGGCCTGGACCAAGGCAGATGGACTGGAGGGAGGGCTTGGCTTCAAAATGGAAGGTTAATCTTCATCCAGGGAAAATACATACTCTCAAGTAGGATAATACATATACAATACATAGCAATACAGGAAATGGTTCGAT
>NW_024840861.1:0-1128 GCF_019175285.1 Sceloporus undulatus
AAGCATTCTGTTTTCCTGGCTTCCCATCCCAAGAGTCTGAAACATAGCAACCAGTCATGGAGATTCAGCCTTTTTCTTAATGGGGATACGGAGTGAGGGTCTCAGGATCCCAACTCCTGGTGTAAGACCTGGCCCAGTTCATTGCAGATATTTGACATACTTAGGGCTGGTTCTCACTGGCTGATACGCCGGGATTCTAATCGAATCCAAGGTGAGGCGTTCCTACTGGAAACCGAATTAACTCTAGAACAGTTCTAGAGTATCCTGCAATCGTTCCTACTTAAAATTGAATCGTAAAGCGGTCTATAATTTGAATCGCATTATCGTCATTTAACGCAGGTTAAAAAAATAGAAGGGTCGAACCTACATTTTTTCCTTCATTCGGGATAGGATTCAGAGCATTTCAATAGGAACGATCAGCCTTTGAAATCAGCTTAGCTGGATGGGAGGAGCGGAGCACGAGGGGCTGGCTTGGAGGAGTTGCCCTTTCTTGTCCCCATCCGTCGTGGCTGTCGCCATTTTTGCTTCCCTCACCCCTTTGTCCGCAGCGGTCTTTCAAGGATTATTATTTTAATTATTTTTAATGGTTTACAGGCGCTTAATCTCTTCAGCACTTAAGCGCCTGAAGTCCCGGCCGCTCAAGCTCCTTTTTCTGTCAAAGGACTCTTAAAGGCTTCCCCCAGTATGAGGGGAGCCATTGAACACCATTTGTAACGGAGGAGAGGGGGGGAATAGAGCCTTCCATATTTCTTTCCCAATCTGCTGTGTGTGTGTGTGTGTGTGTGTGTGTGTGTGTGTGTGCATTGAACATCATTTGTAACGGAGGAAAGGCCGGGGGGGGGGGGGAGTAGAGCCTTCCATTTCTTTCCCAAACAGAATCTGCCTTCTCCTCCTTGATCCCATTTTCCAACCCTGGAAAGAGAATCCTTTTTGGGGAAGAGTGCTCCCTCCCTGGGCTGTCTTTGTAGCCATAAAGTGGGGATATGTCCTGGAAAACCCATCCCATAGTTCCTCTGGAAGGAGCTTTCCCAAAATTCGCTTTGCCTGCAGCCCATTCTATTCTATTTCAGTCTGTTTAGCTAGTGTTTAAATCTCTCTATTCTATCCATCCATCTGTATGTATTCTGT
>NW_024840862.1:0-1128 GCF_019175285.1 Sceloporus undulatus
TTCCTCACCCAGAGCTATCACTCCAGAGGGAGCCCTGGGTGTTGAAGGGTCTGTGAGGTAGCCCAGGAGCCGGCACACTGCCGTTGCTCCTCCCCATGGGCTTTCCTTGCCCCCAGTTATCTTTCTGGAGATAGTTGGAGGCTGAAAAAGTCTCTGGGGAGAAGCAACTGGCATGTACCAGTCACTCCTCCTCCCCCCTTGCCCTTTTCCAAACCTCCAGTTGTCTTCAGTAGGCAACTCAAGTCCGGGAGAGGGCTCAGAGAAGGAGCCAGATGCGGGCGCCTCTAGCTCCTTCACCCAGTCCCCGGTGCCATTTGGGCAGGAGGCCCAAAAATGGCAGGGAAGAGGAGGAACAGGCACACACGTGCCTCTTCCGCCTTCTCCCTCTCACCCGTGCCAGACAAAATGGTGTCACATGCCACTTTTGGCACGCATGCCATAGGTTCATCACAGCTCTGGAGTCACAGGAACCTCTCCAGTTGAACATTTATACCCAGAAAATGCCAGCAAATCTTTAGCGATATTTTGCCCTTCTCAGGGCTTCCTTGAGAAGCTGCTTTGGGTGTCAGTCTTCCTTGGCATATATTTCTGAAGTACTTCCATAATTATATTTACATAACTTTTTTTATAATCATTTTCCTGTTCTTTTAGTTGAAAAATGCCATTTGTAATTATGACACTATATAAACAAAGGATAATAATAAATGATAATCATGTCTCGTTCTCTGATCAACCTCTTGTTGTCATTCTAAGTCTCTAAAAACTATCCGCCTAATTTTCCTTGTTTGCGTGAGTAGAAAAATACATCAGTCAGAAGGAGAGTTTTGCCTTTTGTTTCCTTCCAGGCAACGAAATGCAGGCGTGGCCAATAGATCCCAGCTCCTCTCTTCCTTTTCACAGTCTGAGACCATCTTCTGTGACCCTGGATCAGGTAGGGACCAAATTCCCTGGAGGACCAAGAAGGAATTGGGCTGGGTACCCAGGTTGTCTGCTTGTCTTTCTGGGCCAGGCAGAACCACTCCCTTTCCTTTTTTTCAATCCAAGTTGTTCGCTAAGGTGACTGAGCCTGAAGAAAGAGGCTCCTCCCTCCATAATTGTCATCTTCCGGCCTGCGAGGAAGTGACCAGG
>NW_024840863.1:0-1128 GCF_019175285.1 Sceloporus undulatus
GAAAAAGGAAGGAAGGAAGGAAGGAAGGAAGGAAGGAAGGAAGGAAGGAGACTTGAGAGTTGTAGTCCTCGGTTCAAAGAGATTGAAGTGGGCAGGACCAGTGTTGCTAAGATATTTCCCGGCATGTTTTACCAAAATCCATGGAATCCCCCCATATTACCCTGAATATTCAGTCAAAATCCCTGGAAAGTTCCTGTAATGTTAATAATAATAATAACAATAACAATAATAATAGGATTTATTTATATATTTATTATTATGGCGTATCTTTTTGCAAATAAATGTAAACCTAATTCAATAAAAATAATTGTATCTTATTTCAACTCTCAAAATTACCATTGAACCAAACAAAGAATCTTTCAATTCTTCTAATACCTTTAAGATATTTATTTTGACATGAAGGGGGTCCAGGAAGCTTTGTGCAAAATAGAAACGTGTTCGGCTGCAACCGCACTGCAGAAATAATCCAGTTTGACACCCCTTTCATTGCCCTGGCTCAGTGCTAGGGAGCCCTGGGAATTCTAGTTTTGTGAGACATTTTACCTTCTCTCTCAGCAAACTCTGGTGTGACAACAAACTACAATTCCCATGATTTCATAGCACTGGGCCATGGCAGTTAAAACGGTATGAAACTGGATTGTCTCTGGAGTGAAGATGCAGTCTGAGTTAGGTCCAAGACACACTGCAGAAGTAATCCAGTTCAAGACCACTTTAGCTGCCCTGACTCATTGCTAGGGAACCCTGGGAATTGTAGTTTTGTGAGAAAGAACTCTGATGCCAAAATAAACTACAATTCCTATGCATCTGAGAAAGTACAGTTAAGTCTAGGAAAGCTCATGCTGCCAACTTTTCTTTCGTGCATCTCAAAGGTGCTACTAGATCTCTCTCTCTCTCTATCATCATCACCATTATTGTTATCATTATTAAATCCAAAAGCAGCTGAAGAAGTGGACTTAAATTGGCAACACTGACATGTATGTGTGTGTTTGACTGTTTGTGTGTGTGTGTGTGTATATATATATGTTGTGTATATATATATATATGTATGTATATATTATGTGCTTGTGTATGCGTCTGTGTGTATCTATCTATCTATCTATCTATCTATCTATCTATCTGTATCTGTGT
>NW_024840864.1:0-1128 GCF_019175285.1 Sceloporus undulatus
TTTTTTCGTGAATTTCTATTAAACTCAATAAATTTCTAATGTTATCTTTAATCATTCTTCCCGGAAGAAAGCCATTCTGATCAGGGTGTATCCAATTCTTCAGTACGTTTTTTAATCTTTCAGCCAATATTGAAACGAATAATTTATAGTCCGAATTTAATAAGGCAATAGGCCTATAATTTTTTGGATTGGTCAAATCTTTTCCCTCTTTTGGAATCAGGATTGTATTGGAGTGAGTCCATGTTTGGGGTATTCTGCCTTTTAATACCTCATTCATTATCTTGAGTAGTGGATCTCTAACACTTTCTTCACAAGATTTGTAAAATTCATTAGAGAATCCATCTGGGCCAGGTGATTTTCCTTTTTTACCTCTCTGTATTGCCTGCGACAGCTCTTGAATCGTTATTGTATTGTTTAATACCTCTCTCTGCTCCTCTGAGAATTTTTTCAGTTTGGTCATCTTCAAATAATTAGTTATTTTCCCTTCTTTAACCAATGGTTTCTTAAAAAGTTCTGTATAGAATTTCAGAAAGCAATTCTTAATTTGCCTTTGATTCTTCAATATCCGACCATCTTCTTTTAACATACTTATTGTACGTCTGGCTTTCTCCTTCCTAATTTGATATGCTAAAAATTTTCCCGGTTTGTTGGCTGACTCAAAAAATTTTTGTTTCGCGAATTTTAATTTTTTATCCATTTCTTCCACCATCAAAATTGAAATTTGTTTTTGTATATACTTAATTTCAGTTAAAATTTCTTTATTTTCAGGGTTTCTCTTTAATATTTTTTCTCTTTGATCTAATTCTTTTACTAATGTGTCTATCCTTTCATTCTTAAGTTTCTTTTTTTCAGATGCTTTCTTAATTAACCACCCTCTTATCACAGCTTTACCTGCATCCCACACCATCTGAATATCTGGGCCTTTATCTAAATTCTCTTCAAAATATGTTTGTATGTTTGAGTTCAGCTCTTTCACCAGTTGTTCATCCTTTAATAAATTCGTGTTTAGTTTCCAATGATAATCTTTATATCCCATTTTTATTTCTATTTGAACCGGGTTATGATCCGACCAAATTTTTGGAAGAATTGTTGCTTTGTTTACTCTGGGTAATAGATGTAAAGAGGTTA
>NW_024840865.1:0-1128 GCF_019175285.1 Sceloporus undulatus
TACTTCCCTTCCCTTCTCCCAGACAGCCTCACCTTGAACAGTGGTGTTCCCAAGCCAGCTTCACTCCTCTTTGAAAACCAGTCTACAGCTACAAGCCCAGCCCCTCTCCAAATGCCCTCCTTAATCTAAAAGCCACTCCATCTGTCCTTCTATAATTTTCCATTATGTGCTTTCTGTAACCAATTACTACTATAACTGCGACTACAACTGCAAGAAGGACCCCTAATTCGGGAAAGGAGTTACACCAGCCAGTTCTGGATGGGTCACACTTCCCCTGAAAGAATCTGTCCGCAGTTTGGGAGTGCTCCTGGATTCATCACTTCATCTGACAGCTCAGGTGGATGCAAATGTCAGGAGCACTTGTTATCACCTTCGGCTGATACACCAACTGCGCCGCTTCCTGGAGCAGGGAGACCTTGAAACAGTAGTACATGCGCTGGTCACCTCTTGCTTTGACTTCTGTAACACACTCTACATGGAGCTACCCTTGTGCCAAGTTCAGAGACTTCAGTTGGAACAGAATATCGCAGCCAGGTTGGTTACGGGCACTTCTAGAACTGCCCACATTACACCGGTTCTTAAATCCCTCCACTGGCTGCCCATTAGTTTTTGGGCAAGATACAAGGTGTTGGTTTTAATCTTTAAAGCCCTACATGACTTGGGTCCTTACTACTTGCAGGAGCGCTTCCTCCCATACAATCCACTGCAGACTCAGGTCCTCTGGGAAGAACCTGCTACAACTCAAGAAGACCACACTTTCAGCGGTGACCCAGAGGTCCTTCTCATCAGCCGCTCCAAGGCTCTGGAATGACCTCCGGATAGGATCCGTCATATTTCCACCTTGGAAGCCTTTAGGAAAGATGTCTTCAGGCAGGCCTCTCCAGACTGGATTAGATATATTGAGTTGTTTCTGACTCCCCACGACAATTATCCTTGCCATTGTTACTGTTATGGAAATTGTTATTGATGTATCGTCCCTGCCCTCCCCTCTTGCCTTCAGAAAATGACCCATTTCTTGCTCGAAAAAACTTTTTTACTGTCTTGTGTTTTGGATGTTTTACATTTTCTTACTGTTTATTAGCTTTTTAAGGGTTGATTAATGTTCTTATAATTGGGAGAAAGGTTGGG
>NW_024840866.1:0-452 GCF_019175285.1 Sceloporus undulatus
TTTTTAGCATGTCAATGGGGATGCTTTGATGGAGAGTTCCTGCATGGCAGAATAGGGTTGGACTGGATGGCCCTTCTTGGGGTCTCTTCCACCTCTATGATTTTATGCTCCAGGCAATGTTAGACTGCAGGCCTCATCATCCAGCAACATCACAGACTGATGGGGACTGCAGTCTAATAAGGCTGCACACTGTAGAAATAATCCAGTTGGACACCACTTTAATGCTATGGAAAATCCTGGGATTTGTAGTATGTTGTGGCACCAGAGCTCTCTGACAAAGAAGGCTAAATGTCTCACAAAACTACAATACCCAGATGTTGTTGTCGTTGTTATTTTCTTATATCCTGCCTTTCTCCCAATATACGGACTCAAGGTGGTGATTTTCCATAGCATTAATCTATAGTATATCTTTCTACAATGTAGATGGACACCTCCATTACATAATTTGTTGG
>NW_024840866.1:552-1128 GCF_019175285.1 Sceloporus undulatus
CTGGATTTTTGCAACAACAAAAAAGAGGTGGGTCTGTGATGCAAAAAGGCAAGAGGCTTCCTTCCAGCCTTGTTTTTTCTCTTTTTAAAAAGACAAATAGAATAAAATACAGTTAGCTGGCCCCTTTTTAGCATGTCAATGGGGATGCTTTGATGGAGAGTTCCTGCATGGCAGAATAGGGTTGGACTGGATGGCCCTTCTTGGGGTCTCTTCCACCTCTATGATTTTATGCTCCAGGCAATGTTAGACTGCAGGCCTCATCATCCAGCAACATCACAGACTGATGGGGACTGCAGTCTAATAAGGCTGCACACTGTAGAAATAATCCAGTTGGACACCACTTTAATGCTATGGAAAATCCTGGGATTTGTAGTATGTTGTGGCACCAGAGCTCTCTGACAAAGAAGGCTAAATGTCTCACAAAACTACAATACCCAGATGTTGTTGTCGTTGTTATTTTCTTATATCCTGCCTTTCTCCCAATATACGGACTCAAGGTGGTGATTTTCCATAGCATTAATCTATAGTATATCTTTCTACAATGTAGATGGACACCTCCATTACATAATTTGTTGG
>NW_024840867.1:0-1128 GCF_019175285.1 Sceloporus undulatus
CAACTATGGAGGCTGCAAGGACCAGGAACCCATTTCCTCCACCCCATCCCTCCAGTGGGCCACACCATCACATTTATGCCTTCCCTTCTGGCTGCCACTTTCACTGTTTTTGCAGCTGGAGGCATAATAAACCACTGCATTTGTGACCCATTTAAGCCATTTCCCCCCAGTTTCAGGCAAAAAATTAATAAAAAAATCATCCACAAATCAGCACAAGAAAAATGTAAATGGAGATGATTTCAGAGATTCTGGGAGGTTTCAGGAGCTGAACTTTCCCTCAACAGCCTGTGGTCTGCCCTTATCCACCCCTGCTTTACAGAGTCACCATAAAATCTGGAAATAAGGTTTTATGGCACAGTGCAGGATTAAGGTCTGATGAAATGTATTGTTATGTATGTTTCTTCTGCTTTTCACCTCTGTGTATATGATAGAACACTGGATATATATCTCTCTGTATCTTTCCAAGTACCACATATGTGTAGTTTCCACAAACATGTGCCTCAGAGTCCTTGCTTGTTGTTGCTTAATGAAGATGAATTACCCTACACACTGGCCATGTGAGGCCACAGCTGAAGAGTAGCCTGTTTCAGGGAAATTTCCTTGGAAATGGAAGCTTCAAATTGAATTCAAAATTGGCATCATGATGCTGACCTTATGAGCTGTATTTGCTTTAAATTAACAGTTAAAATCCTTTCTGATATCTCAAAGGGAATATTCATCCAGGAAGAATCTTCTCGTCCATTAGGGATGTACTTTGATTTTGATCTGCTACAGCTTGATCTATTTAAACCCACCACAGTTTAATTCTTAGCTGATCTAGGATGACTTAGGCCTGAGACAGACGGCCAAGAAGCAGCATGCCTGCACCGATTCTAGGGTTCAAGAGAGCGCAGCAACTGCTTGCTCCAGAGCCCTAGAACGTGCCGCCGCTGCCATCATGCTGGCCTCCTATCCATACGGGACATGCATCCATGGCACGAGTGCGATGCTGCATCTGCACCTCAGTGCACCACGCTTGCATCATAGACGTATCACAGTGCACCAATGGCACACTGATGACATCATCTGCACACGCCAAGAAGAACACGGAGGGACACCGCATGGTTTGGCTGCTGTGGCGTCCCTCCG
>NW_024840868.1:0-1128 GCF_019175285.1 Sceloporus undulatus
TTTTTTTTTTTCATGAATTTCTATTAGATTTAAAAAATTCCTAATGTTGTCTTTTATTAGTCTACCAGGGAGAAAGCCACTTTGATCGACATGAATCCACTTGTTCAATACTTTTTTTAGTCTGTCCGCCAATATTGTCACAAATAATTTGTAATCCGAATTCAGTAATGCTATCGGTCTATAATTTTTTGGATTTGTCAGATCTTTATCTTCTTTTGGGATCAGAATCGTTATGGATTGTGTCCATGTTTGGGGTAAATAATAATAATAATAATAATAATAATAGTTTATTTATATCCCGCCCCTTGAGGTCAATCAGGGCGGCTAACAGCGATAAAATACAATACATTGTAGATAAAATTCCCTCCCCTCTTAAAAAACTATTAAATCAATTATAAATTAAAACCCTCATATAACAACATTAACACATACCTATAAGACAAAAACAAAACAGAACAAAAAAGATAAAACAGTAAACTACGGCAGCATCTCCAAGGAGTACCTTGGGGATTCTCATAAGAATAGGGTTCCTGAGGCCAGGGTTATCTATTGGCCAGACTGTCAGTTTCATCTGTGTCTGGGCCGGCTCATGAAAGCAAGCGAAGAACATACTGTCCCAGTTTGGCAGAGAGAGTCCTGGTTAATCCTCTGTCACCTCATTTTTTCAGGGCCTTTAAAAATGTCTATTTCACTCTCCTCGTCCCACTTTCCCCTTTCTCCTCAGGTCAGTTCAGTTGCTGCAAAACGTGGTCCAAGTTCAAAAGAATGTGCATCTCATCAACTCAAAAGAGGGGAGAGGGGAGGAGGGAAGGGGGCAGGGTCTTGCCCTTGCCAAGAGTCAGAGGCAAAATCAAACTTCTGTACCCTTGGTCCCTTGTGTGATCTTTATCATTAACAACTTGAGCCATCTTGACCCCATTCTGGTGTTGCCTATCCACATGTGTCTTGCTTTCCCCATCTGTGAAATGCTGGGGGATATGGAAGAATATCTCTGAACCTAAATTGAGGGTGGGCCCAGTGGCCCTCAAGCCCAGAGTACTCCCCAGAACTGTTTTCTAATAATGAAATTTGCCTCTGACATGGCTAAATGCTAAATGCACTATAATTCATTGGTGACTAAATGTACTA
>NW_024840869.1:0-1128 GCF_019175285.1 Sceloporus undulatus
TTGGTTCCTGGCTTTTCCTGTGGCGCAGAAATCTAAGGCTGTATACCAGATTGGGCTCAGATTCCCAATTGCCCCTCATAATTTACCTGCTGCCATGTCCTACGTGACCATCCAGCTCGTTCCCCATGGAACCCTTCCCCACTCATTTCAAAGTTGCTGCCTATTTGGTTATGTATCTATCTATCTATCTATCTATGCATCTGTCTGTTCATCTATCCCTCTATCTGTCTGTCTGCTTGTCTGACTGTCTGACAGTTTATCTATTCATCTCTCTAACTATCCATTTATCCCTCTAGCTGTCTGTCCATCTATCTATCTGTCTGTCTGTCCGTCTGTCTGTCTGTCTGTCTATCTAACTATCTCTCTATCTATCTATCTATCTATCTATCTATCTATCTATCTATCTAGCTAGCTAGCTATTTATCTGTCTGTCTGTCTGTCTGTCTGTCTGTCTGTCTGTCTATCTCTCTCTCTATCTATCTATCTAGCTATCTAGCTATCTATCTATCTGGCAGAAGACACCCTGAATACTTAATTGAAGGTGGATTCTGACATAGGCAACATTGGCTCCTACAATATGGACGTCGTTTCACTGGGCCATTGTATGTCATGGACTTGGCCCAGCTTTCTCATCCATGAAGGTCAGCCTGAGATCACAATGGGAGAGTCCCAATGCTTCAGGCAAGGAGCATCAGCTGCCCTCAGTTAGGCTCTGACATCTTCCTCCTCTGCATCTTTAACTTGGGCACCATCCACTTCATAAGGTCCTTTAATTCCTTTATGTCTTCCTCCATTCGATAAACGTCTACCTGGGGTTCTTCTGTCCTGGGGCAGCTATCAAGCGACTCCCCCACTGCCAGGTCCCAGGCTGTCACTCTGCCCCCCCAATGGCCTTCCTTTCCCCAGTCTGGGGCCGGAAACCCAAATCCTCCAGTGGTGGCCTGGATGTTGTGAGCTTCACGAGGTTTCCCAGTCTTGGGCTTGGCCCCTAGTTCCTCTGAAGAAGGCACCTGCTCCTCCACCACCGGACTCTCCAGAACCACCGGGTTCTCCAAGAACTCTTCTTGTTCCTGGGTCTCCATGGAGTTAAAACTGTGAGACTTTGCAAACGGTGAGATCTGGAGTCAG
>NW_024840870.1:0-1128 GCF_019175285.1 Sceloporus undulatus
TCGGGTTACGAACGCGGCGGCGGAACGAATTATTTTCGTAACCCGGGGTACCACTGTACTACTATCGTGCCTTTCTTTTAAAGGCAAGGGGTGTCAAATGTAATTCCATTGGAAGAGAGCTATGTTCAGCCTTATGTGCTGTGGCCAAAAAGTGCATCTATGTCCTACATATTTGGCATCATTGATAGGCTCCGAACGTCTCTCCAGAGTAAGGGCACTTAAATTTGGCACAATGATGGGCATGGCAAGTCTCTCTAGGAATCTTTGGGTCCTCCAGTGCAACTCTGTGGTCAACGTCCGACAGACACTGACCATAGAGTTGCCCTGGAGGAGCCACAAAGGCCTAGTAGAGTGTCCTCTCTAGGAATCTCTAGGCCTTTCAGGGATGTTTTACATTTGACACCCACTGCTTTAGGGTTTGCTCAAGTACGTCCAAAGCGAGAGGGGGGGCGGTCAATCGTAGTAATAATAACGCTTGTCAAATTAATACTTTTCTCTGTGCTCCAGCGTTTGTTCCAGCGCCACCTGTTGCACCGGTCAGCGCGCCGGCGCCTATGCCGCCGGTTCACCCGCCGCCCCCCATGGAAGATGAGCCAGCCTCCAAGAAACTGAAGTCTGAGGACAGCCTGATGCCCGAGGAGGAGTTTCTGCGTAGAAACAAGGTGTGTACTTTTAAGTGCACAGTAATAACTCTGTGGCCAACGTCCGATAGACACTGACCATAGAGTTACACTGTAGGAGCGACAAAGGCCTAGTAGAGTGTCCTCTCTAGGAATCCCTAGTTCTTTCAGTGTAATTTTTAGTTAAGGTTGACCATAGAGTTGCGCTGGAGGAGCTAGATATTCCTAGAGAGAATGAATCAACATAATACGTAATCAGACCTTTCTCTCGGATGGGGTGGCGTTGTTGTTCCAGCATTGTTCTTCAGCCGGTTCTGTCCGTTGACCGCTCCCCGAATTGCGTCCCTCCTTCTCTTAGGGTCCGGTCACCGTCAAGGTCCAGGTGCCCAACATGCAGGATAAGACCGAATGGAAGCTGAATGGTCAAGTGCTGGTCTTCACCCTCCCTCTCTCGGACCAGGTAGGCACCCCAAGTTTGCCCTAAGCGACGAACGGTCAGCAAAGGAGG
>NW_024840871.1:0-1128 GCF_019175285.1 Sceloporus undulatus
ATATGAAGCCCCTGGGGGAAATCATTCGCAGACATGGGGCAGGGTGTTATCAGTACGCTGATGACACCCAAATATATTTCTCCATGTCCCGATCAGCAGCTATGACAACAGATGGCATTTCTCCCCTCAATCAATGTCTTGAAGCAGTAATGGGCTGGATGAGGAAAAACAGACTCAGGCTGAATCCAGACAAAACGGAGGTACTTACAGTAGGGGGCCCCAAACCAGGTACAGGGTTGCAACCTCCAGTCCTAGATGGGGTCATGCTCTCCACAAAGGACTATGTTCGCAGTCTGAAGGTGCTCCTAGACCCATCGCTTCACATGAGAAATCAGGTGAATGCGACAATCAGGAGTGCCTGTTATCAGCTTCGGCTGACACGCTAGCTGCGCCCTTTCCTGGAAGTAAAGGACCTAAAAACTGTTGTACATTCACTGGTAACTTCATGACTTGATTTCTGTAACGCGCTCTACATGGGGCTACCCTTGTGTCTAGTCCTGAAACTTCAACTAGTGCAAAATATGGCAGCCAGGCTGGTCGCCAGAAAAACTAGGAGTGACCAAATGACACCCATCTTAAAATCTCTTCACTTGCTGCTTATTAGTTTCCGGGCACAGTACAAGGTGTTGGTTATAACCTTTAAAGCCCTACATGGCATGGGCCCAACCTATTTGAGGGATTGCCTGCTTCCATATAATCCGCCCCACTGCACCCTCAGGTCCTCTGGGAGGAATCTATTGCAGCCTTTAAAAACCAGACTAACTGCTACTTCCCAGAAGGCCTTCTCTGCAATTGCTCCCAAACTATGGAACGGTCTGCCAGACGAGATCCATCAAATTGCCAGCTTAGACAGCTTTTAAAAAGCTGTCAAGACGGATCTCTTCCGGCAGGCCTTTCCTGAATAAAAGCGCCCGGCCACAGAATAACTGCCCTCCACATCATGTACCAACCCATGTCCTTGTTATATTTTTATTGTGTTTTTTAATTGTGTTTTTAATAGATATTTTAATTGTACATGTTTAATCCTGTTTTAAGGGGGGAATTTGGGACATAATTTTGTAAATGTGGATTTTAATATGTTGTGAGCTGCTTTGATTGTCTTGTAACAGAAAAGCGGGATATAAATAA
>NW_024840872.1:0-1128 GCF_019175285.1 Sceloporus undulatus
ACATAGTTATATTTTTAAATTTCCCTTATTTTGTTTTATCTTTCCTTTCCTTATCATGTCTTCTTCACTCCTTCTTGGGAAATACCCTTTCACTCATTTTTAACTTTTTACTATTCCAAAGAGCTCATAAAGGTATTTCCCATTTTTCCTTCTTTATAGCCTACAAATCACATTCCTACTGAAATTTTCTTATTTTTCACTTTTCGACATTCTCTTAACACCTCCTGTTATTTTTGACTAAAGTTCTTGTTATTTCGGTTTTTATACATATAGCATTGTATTTACATAAACGTTACATTTTTCCATTTATTTCTTAAGAGTTCGTAAAAGACATGACACTCTTTCCCCACCTCTTCTTCTGTCTTATCTCTTGTCCAGCATGCCTGTTTGGCCATTTCCGTGACCTCGAAGACTTTCATCAACCATTGTTCTACTGAGGGTATTTCTTTTTGTTTCCCCAATTATTTCTTGAAATCTGCCTTGGACTTCAGTTGCTGTGACCTATCCCATGATACTTTCAAACTTGGAATTTGGAAAGGCCCAAACTATTAGGTGTATTCCCATTGCACTGCCTTGCCCCTCAATGGAAAAGAGTTTCTATGTAAACATTAGGAGGAACTTCCTGACAGTAAGAACTGTTTGACAGTGGAAAACACTCTCTGGGAGAGTGGTAGATTCTCTTTCTTTAGAGGTCTTTAAACAGAAGCTGGATAGCGATCTGTTTGGGTGCTTCATTTGTGTATTTCTGCATGGCAGGGGGTTGGACTGGATGGCCCTTTTGGTCTCTTCTAACTCTATGATGTCATTATGTGAGGTGCTTAGTTATACCAATGCACCAGGCATTTCCATAGATGGCTGGAGTTTTTCAAGATAGCAGACTTGACTCTCTTCACCCCCTGCTTGAGGAAAATAAATCTGTTAGATTGCCATCACCAGCAGGATACAAAATATGAACTGGAATGGGCTTAACATCTCTTTATCAGCATTATGTGTCACAAACTGATATTTGCTTTTCTTGTTCTTTGACAATATTGCCACCTCTGAATCCAGTTTGGGAAATATCAGGTCTGGGTAGGGAGTAGGGATGTAAATCATCATAAATTTCATTCTTGTGTGCAAGAATTTAAC
>NW_024840873.1:0-1128 GCF_019175285.1 Sceloporus undulatus
TGTGTGTGTGTGTGTATATATATATATATTGTAGGAAGAATAATGCAGTTTGGCTCCACTTTCACTGCCATGGCTCCATCTCTCCTACAGGATCCTGGGATCTGTAGTTTGGCGAAACTACAAATCCCAGGCTTCGTAAGATGGAGTATTATTACTGTTGCACTATTACTGCGGTGTAGAGATTAGTAATCAAGCAATGCCAAGTTGTAGCTTTTGGAAAGGCTTTCATCACATCTCTCTGGGTCCAGGGCGAACTACAGATCCCAGGGAACTTCTGTAGGAAGGAGCCAGGGCCATTGAAGTGGTGCCAAAATGCATTAGAGCGGGTTTTAATTCCATTTTTAATTGCAACTTTTAGCCCCTCTCCAATTTGGGGAGAACAGCGGGGTACAAATTATTATTATTATTATTATTATTATTATTATGCTATATTTATAAATCTACAGCGCTATATTGGGCAAATGTCTTGTCCGGCTCCTCCTTGGCTCAAAACACAAAGCTCCTGTTTTCCTCTGCAATAACAACAACAACAACCACAACATGAGATGGCTAGCTCCCCTGGCTCCCCGCTTCCAGGTTGATAAGGACATTTATTAAACGCCCAGCCTAGCCATGCTATGCCCAGGAAAAGGCCTGGGCAGCCTTTGAGCCCAGTGGCTTGGGAAGAGTTAACCCACCTGCAGCCCTTGGCCTGAGGCCTACTCTCCCGCACCTGTCCCAGTATCGGTCACGTGCGCAAGGCCAGCGGCGCATGGAGCAGGAACAAGGCCCTCCTTTGTTCGAAGGCTGAGCGGCCGGCAAAGGGAGCGTCCGACTCGCCAGTCTCCCTCGGCTTTTGTTAGGACTGCAATGCGCCCTCCACGTTTGTGGCTTTGGCTTTGGCAGATCTGGTTACACTCATCCCTCCATCTTCACAGCTTTGATTAATAGGTTCCCTCTCTAGGAATATCTAGATCAGTGACAGTGAACCTTTTCGAGGCCGAGCGCCCAAACTGCAAGCCAAGACCCACTTATTTATTGCAAAGTGCCATGTCCCTCTGGCTTTCTGGTAACAAACTCTGGCAAACTCTGTGCTGGGGTGACATGTGCCCACAGAGAGGGCTCTGAGTGCCACCTCTGGCACACGTG
>NW_024840874.1:0-1128 GCF_019175285.1 Sceloporus undulatus
TACTGGTAATCTCCATGCTGTCTTCCTACAAAATCCTAGCATTGGTGAGATATCTGGGGGGCAGAACTTAGTTTCAGAATTAAAAAGTCCTTTGCTTCCACCAAAAGGTTTATTGAGAAACTCAGGCAGAAGGGTCCATTAATAAGTCTAAGCTGTCTCTGAAGTGTCTAAACCTTTTCCCTCCGTCGTTAACTACCTTCACACTCCTCCCTTTTCCTCCCCTTCAGCCCCTAACCAGCCCGGCTGCCAAGGTACCTCTTGCCTTCTTCTTCCACCGTTCACATGCGCCTCTCCCCCCTGGGGCATGTCTGCCACCCAGAGTTCACAGACCAGGCAGTTAACAGCCTCCACAACTGCTTCCCTTCCCCGAAGACATTCTAGGCCCCAATATCCTTACCAACTACTTAAAACTACTAGCATTTAAATTACTAACAATCCCCCCTAGACCCCAATACCATTCTGGATGAACCACAGAACCTGCTTCTGACAATTGGCAGTTTACAATGCAGTATTTATTATCCTTATAAAGTGGAGAGCAATAGTGCCTCACTAAACTACAAATTCAAATATTCTACAGGATGTTGCTATCACAATTAAACTACGCTTGAAAGGGATCTAGGACTCTTAGTAGACCACAAGTTGAACTTGGACCAACAGTGTGATGCGGCAGCTAAAAAGGCCAATGTGATTCTAGGCTGCATCAATACGAGTATAGTTTCTAGATCAAGGGAAGTAATAATGCCGCTCTATTCAGCTTTGGTCAGGCCTTACTTGGAATAATCCTGTGTCCAGTTCTGGCCTCCGAAATTCAAAAAGGATGTTGACAGGTTGGAACATGCCCAGAGGGCAACCAAAATGGTGAAGGATCTGGAAACCATCAAGCCCTATGGGGAGCGGCTTAGAGAGCTGGATATGTTTACCCTGGAGAAAAGAAAATTAACAGCGGATATGATATCCATGTTTAAAACTTGGAAAGGGTCGTATTAAGTATGGAGCAAGCTTGCTTTCTGCTGCTACAGAGAAAAAGAGACACCACAATGGATGCAAACAACAAAGAAAGAGGTTCCACCTAAACATTAGGAGGAACTTTGGGACAGTAAGAGCTCTTTGACAGTGGAATATACTCCC
>NW_024840875.1:0-1128 GCF_019175285.1 Sceloporus undulatus
CACCCGGAAGGTTGAGATGCTCTCTCAGTCTCAGAGGACAGCAATGGCAAACCCCATCTGACCAAATATTGCACACAAACAAAACAAGAAAACATCCCCGATGGGTTTACATTACAGTCTCCATAAATCAGAAACTACTGTAGAAGGCAGACAACACAACAACAACAAAATAACCCTTCCCCTTACCTCTCCCCCCACTTCATTCCCATTCTTTTCTGTGAGAAACCCAGTATCTTTAGAATAGGAAAAGGAGGGGAAGGTGTGAGAGGAAGGCTAAATACATGGATTTTAGGGCACACACTCCCTGCTTAACTCCCTGCTTTGTTTCTTATCGTGGATGGGTTGAGTAAGGGGGAAACTCTGTTTCCATCTTGCATGTAAAGATCTCCAGCTAAAGCATCCCCAACAAGTAGCTGTCCAGTCTCCACTTCTGGAGTCAGTTTTTGACTCCAGGTTTCTGGCTCCAGGTGTGAGAGATGATATGCTGATTTTTATCCTGGCTCAGATTCCTTAGGATCCCCCCAAATCCCCCCAAACCCTTTAGGGGCCCGTCTGTTCTCCTGGCTCTTCAACCTAAACTGGGCAGTACCCCTGAGGGTGATGGGATCAAGCTGGGCCCAGTGATAAGATGGTGTTTAAGTTGGTAGATTCTTTCTGGGATGGGAGAAAGTTGTAAAATAATTCCTTTTTGTGTAAATATCATTTCAGATCCATCCTCCTCTTTTCAATATGTCTGATCCTTTTGCAATTAATGTTATCACTCCTACTGAATTTGAACAAACTTCGCTGGTACAGGATAAATTCTTACAGCGCATCAAAAAGGTTCTGTCATCTCGTCTACCAGCATTGTTTCCTAGGAGGGAATTTTCTTTAAGACCTCTTTCTGTGATGTCTCCAGGCCTCACTTCTGGGATGCTGCTCAGTTCTGACCAAGGAAGCCTTTTCCAACCTGATTATTTAGCAGGACTGGAAACTCCTCTGATGGGGATGATGCCAGCGGAGCTGGTCATGGCAATAAAAATTGATTTCTGAGCTTTTCTGAAGTGGGCATGAAGCACAAGTGAAGCCGGAAAGGGAACACCATGGGAGTGGAAGAGAAAATGGTACCTGAAGAGAAGTCCATGATTC
>NW_024840876.1:0-1128 GCF_019175285.1 Sceloporus undulatus
TCCTACATCTGAAACTGTTGTCCTACATTTGTCCCGGTTTGGAGGTCTTGACTTATGGCCACAATAAACTCCATTTCCCAGGATTCCCTAGCACTGGGACAGGGCAGTTAAAGCCCTCTCAAACTGTACTATTGCTGCCGTGTGTTTTGGACCTTACTTGACCGCAAACTGTCCATAGCCTGCAATGCATCTCCTAATTCTGTTGGCAGTCCCTCCCTCCCAACACTTTCTCATTTCCCCCCAAAACCAGAGCAAAGCTGGAAGATGGAAAGAGGTTTTAAAGCAGCATTTAAATCTGCCATATTTGTTTTTAAAAGACTAAATATCCCAAAAGCTATTATCAGTTTTGTAGCTATTATTACAGAAAGACGTAGAGTGCAAACTCCTCAAGTACCTTTATTTTCTGGAGTGAGATGGGCTTTTCCAACTGACTCTCTGTGATGATCTCCGGTGGTCCAAGCAGCCAAACTGCGGCCCTGTAGTAGTAATAATAATAATAATAATAATAATAATAATAATTTATACTCCTCTCTCTTCAGCCAAAAGGCTATCAAAGTGCCTTACAAATTGTTAAATTCCTTAAATCATGCTGCCACCTCCCAGTGATTTATTTTTAAAAAATTTTAAAAACATTTTATTATTAAATATGTATATACAAACAAACATATATCAATCTTCACATACATACACACACACACATACCTACTTATGAATTTCTATCTTACCTATTCATCTTTCATCCTTTATTAATATATTCTAACAAAAATCTACTAAAGAGGGGTTACTTTTCTCTTGCCTCAGCTCTTACTCTAACCTTTATCTCTCTACTTTAATCCTTTCCAAAACACACACTCTCTCTTTCTCTCCACCTCCCAGTGAATCATAAAAGGATTTCCCTTAACCTACACTGGGAGCAGTTAACAAACCTTATTTCTCCTTCTTTACTGATCTTCCGAAGCATCAACCGAAGCCAAAACATGTGTACAAGGAGTGTTCAGTAGTAGATATTTATTATAAATAACAAAATATAACTGAAATGTAAGTCCTACAAGATATTAAGAATCTTACAAGTACAATATTTGTAAGTATATAATATTCAATTCATACAAGCTGTTAAAGAAACAAATA
>NW_024840877.1:0-1128 GCF_019175285.1 Sceloporus undulatus
ATATACTATATCCACACCATTCCCTTCATCTACCAAGCTAGTAATTTTATCAAAGAAAGAGAATAGATATGTCTGGCATGACTTGTTTCTCTGAAACCCATGTTGATTTTTTGTGATTATGGAATTGCCATCCAGATGTTCACAGACTCTCTGTTTAATGATCTGCTCTAGAATCTTTCCTGGTATTGATATCAGGCTAACTGGACGATAATTGTTCGAATCCTCTTTTTTTCACTTTTTGAAGATGGGGACAACATTTGCCCTCCTCCAGTCTGCTGGGATTTCTCACCAGGAGTTTTCAAATATGGCTCCGATATTACATTTGCCAGTTCTTTTAATACCCTTGGATGTAGTTCATCTGGTCCTGGGACTTAAATTCATTTAGATTAACAAGGTATTCCTCTACTATCTCTTTACTTATTCTGTGCTGAAATTCCTCTATTCTGTCTTCTGCTCCATTATCCTCAGGTTGAGTACCCTTTTCCTTTTCTGAGAAGACTGAGGCAAAGAAGGTTTTGAGTAATTCTGCCTTTTCTCTGTCCCCTGTTAGCATTTTGCCATCTTCTCCACACAGTGTCCCTACCATTTCCTTCTTCTTCCTTTTGCTGAGGACATATAAAAAAAAGGCCCTTTTTATTGTTCTTAACCTCTCTAGGAAGCCTGAGTTCATCCTGCACTTTAGCTTTTCTGATTTTACCCCTACACATGTCTGCTATTTCTTTGAAATACTTTTTCGTGAATTCCCCCTTTTTCCATTTCTTATACATGTTCCGTTTCAAACTTAGCTCAGTTGAAAGTTCCTTAGTCATCCATCCTGGTTTCTTGAGACACCTCCCATTTTTCTTTCTCACTGGAACTGTTTGAAATTGTGCCTTCAGTATCTCCCTTTTGAGACACTCCCATCCGTCCTGAACTTTCTTCTCTTTTAGTATTTCTGACCATGGGGTCACCCTCAATACTTCTCTAAGTTTACTGAAATCTGCTCTCCTAAAGTCTAGAATGCGTGTCTGACTATTATTATTATTATTATTATTATTATTATTATTATTATTAACCTTTATTTATATAGCGCTGTAAATTTACACAGCACTGTACATGCAATCTTTTTAATTAGACGGTTCCCTGCCC
>NW_024840878.1:0-1128 GCF_019175285.1 Sceloporus undulatus
TAGAGGCGTGGCGAGATGCCTTGGATGCCCTGGAGGATGAAGGCGAGTCGAGTTGGACCTCCGCCTCGGTTCCCTTCTTCGGATGCGGAGCCTCCGGTCTCTTTGTAGACTTGGACGCCGGCTCGGTACCCTCGGTCACCGAAGACTTATGGGAGCGTTTAGAGACCTCATCGGTGGCGCTGGGCGGTTTCGAGCCATGGGCCACATCGGAGGTGGTGGGAGGGACTGTCCCGGCCGGGACACCCACCACACTGGAAACGGTGGCTCTGGCGGACGTCACACTGGACACACTGGCCCTGGAAGATGAAGCAGGGGGCGCGGAAGGCGGGACGGATGACGAGCGAGAACCTCCCTCTTGCACCTTGCCCAGGGCAATAGCCGAAGTGAGCCGGGACTCACGGTTTTTCCGGGCCTGAGAAGAGAGGGATCTGCAGAGCAGGCAGGCCTTGGTATCATGGTTCTTGCTGAGGCAAAGCAGGCAGGAGGAGTGCGGGTCCTGGACGGGCACCTTGCCCCCGCAAATGTCGCACTTCTTGGAAGGTGCAGGCATTCCAAAGTCGTCAAAGCCAGAGGAGAATTCAAAGCGAGGTCAACAGTCCGAGAGTCCGAAGTTACCAGCGGCGGGAGACAAAGAGTGGTCAAAAACGGTCCGAGATCAAGAAGAGAAGTGATTCCAAATGCAAGCTAAAGCAAGCGAAGTTCCCTGAAGCAGCTAGCGCGGCGGAAAAAAGGAACTGGGGAAAAGATCGGGAAGGCAGGGGCCTTATAACGGGTAGGCGGAGTTACCGCCAACAAGTTTCTATATGTTGCAAAGTTAACTTTGCCCAGTGATTCCAGTAGGTTCCGAACAGCACTGCGCAGGCGCAGTAAAACCCATTTGTATGATTTGCAGAGACCACGAAGAAGAAAAGGCTCAAGCTTGACTCAGGCTTGCATCCTTCAGAGGTTGCTGAAATGAGTACCCAGATTCTTGGGGGCAATTAGCTTACGCTTTGTAAACCACTTAGGGAGTGCTTAAGTACACTGATAAGCGGTATAGAAATGTACTTGCTAATGTACAGTGCTACCTCGGGTTATGAAATTAATTCGTTCCGCCGTTCCGTTCGTAACCCGATAATTTCGCAACCC
>NW_024840879.1:0-1128 GCF_019175285.1 Sceloporus undulatus
ACTCCAATCCCTCTTAACCGAGGACTACAACTCCCAAATCTTCTTTCCTTCTTTCTTTCTTTCTTCTCTTCCTTCCTTCCTTTATCCCTAGCTGCCTTGTGTTAGTGGTGTTGCTGCTCTTGTTGTCGTTCTGTGCCTCCAAGTTGTTTCTGACTTATGGTGACCCTAAGGAAAGCCCTTCGCAGGCTTTTCTTGGCAAGATTTGTCCAGAGTCAGTGGGTTTCCGGGGCCAAGAGGGCATTCAAAGCCTGGGCTCCTGGGTCATAGTCCAATGCTCCAGCCACTAAACCATGCTGTCTCTTTCTTGAGGCTTTGACGTTTTTTGTGGTGTGGCTCCAAGTCATTGCCGACTTCTGAGGAGCCCCTCCTGAGGTTTTCTTGGCAAGAGTTGTTCAGAGGAGGTTTGCCATTGCCTTCCCTGAGGCTGAGAGAGTGTGACGCAGTTGGTTTTATGGAGGAGTGGGGCACTGGATCCTGGCCTCCAGAGCTGTAACTCAACTCTTAAACCACTGCACCACACTGCCTCTCATTCCCATGTACAACCTTAGAAATAATTGTAAACTTTTATCTGTTCTTTATGTGTGTCTTCAAGTTGTTTCCACCTTATGGCAACCCTAAGGCAACCTTTTCATGGGGTTTCCTTGGCAGGTTTCTTCAGAGAGGGGTTGCTATTGCCATCCTCTGAGGCTGAGAGAGTGTGACTTGCCAAGGGTCACCTAAGTCCAAAACACAGTGCAGCAATAATCCAATTTGAGACCGCTTTAACTGCCCTGGCTCAGTGCTAGGGAATTCTGGGAAATGTACTTTTGTGAGACATTGTACCTACTCTGTCAGAGAGCTCACAAGAAACTCCATTTCCCAGGATTCCCTAGCACTGGGCCAGGGCAGTTAAAGCGCTCTCAAACTGGACTATTGCTGCCCTGTGTTTTGGACCTTACTTGGCCGCAAACAGTCCACAGCCTGCAATGCATCTCCTAATTCTGTTGGCAGTCCCTCCCTCCCAAGACTTGCTCATTTCCCCCCCAAAACCAGCGCAAAGCTGGCAGATGGAAAGAGGTTTTGAAGCAGCATTAAAATCTGCCATATTTGTTTTTAAAAGACTAAATGTCCCAAATGCTATTATCAGTA
>NW_024840880.1:0-1128 GCF_019175285.1 Sceloporus undulatus
TTTCCTCTCCCTTGCCTCCCTACTCATAAGAAGAAGAAGCACCCTCTTGGGGGATTAGCATGATACTTGCTTGGAGAGAAGAAAGACACAGAGATGTGCAGATAGATTTAAAACTAAGACTCCACTACTTGATCCAGGATCTCAGCTAACCATGCGGGCTGAAGCAGCAACCTCAGCACTATGACCAAGACCTTCTGCCATGTTTCTATACAGTAAATCCACTCTCATGTATTCACTTACTGGGTGGTTGTGCTTAGGGTTGCCATAAGTCTGGACCTCCAAACCGGGATAAATGTAGGACAGATGTAGGATAAAATTTTCAAATGTAGGCACATTTTTTTAAAATGGAGGACATGCGAAAAAATTGATGTTTTTTTTTTTAAAATGTTACTATAAATGCATGTTTCTTAGGCATGATCAAAATGGAGGACATTTGGGCATTATTCCTAGACAGATGGCAGAAATGTACTTTCCCTTTCTGGCCACCCCCCCTTCCCCCATTCCAAACAGCACATTTGGGCATTGAACATGGCTTTACTTAACATGGCTCTTGCATATTTCAGAGGCTTATTCCATTACCAAACTCTTTGGGTTTCACACTGAACATGCTATGCATTCATACTTAACATGTCAAGGTGGTTTAACAAGAAGTGGGTTTGCCCTTGGATTCAACTGTACTTCTCAGAAGTGTGTACTTGGTCAAGGGACTTTGGTTTTTCTTCACTGCGCATAAGTTTGTAAAAATCAAAGCAATTTACATAGGCCTTGCCTCAGAGGCTTTCTGATATCAGTATCACCATTAAAGAACCAAAAACACACAGAAAAGGCATTTTGGAAGGTGACACTCTCTTGGCTTCTGAAACAGTGCTTGCATGCCTCTCAAGCTGACTCATATCATCATCATCATCATCATCATCATCATCATCATCATCATCATCACACTATCATTGAAAGGAGCCCTGGTGGCGCAGTGGTTAAATGCCTGTACTGCAGCCATTCACTCGAAACCACAAGGTTGCGAGTTCAAGACCAGCAAAAGGGCCCAAGCTCGACTCAGGCTTGCATCCTTCCGAGGAGGGAGCTAAAATGAGTACCCAGACTGTTGGGGGCAAATTAGCTTACTTGCTA
>NW_024840881.1:0-1127 GCF_019175285.1 Sceloporus undulatus
TTAAGTTTTGGATGGCACGCCTACTTATACTATAATAAAGCAGAAATCGATAGAGAATTTAACAATCATTGTATCAGAAAACCACTGTTATGGATCTGGAAAAAAGTCAGAAAGAAACTTGGAGAGAAAATTACAGTGGATACTTCACCACAAGAAGCCTTTCTTTGGAGAGAAAAAGGGGTAGTAGAAAATTGGCTAAGATATAGAGATTTATTAATAAAAGAATCAAACAATTATAGATTTAAAACGGATGAAGAATTGAATAACCAAAATTATAAAATACATTGGTACCTTAAATTACAATTAAAAGAAAAATTTAAAGCAGATTTAAAAAATAACTCAACAATCATAGAAGACTCGGAACTTGAGAATATCCTAAAATCTAAAAATAAAGGGCTGCTATCAAGGATATATAAATTTTTACTAAAGATTGAATTAGAAAATGAAACTATCAAAAGCAACATGATATTATGGGCACAAAATATTGGTCACAATATCGATTTGGAACAATGGGAGTTTACCTGGAACAGAAGATTAAAATATACAAGAAGCCAAAATTTAAAGGAAAATTACTATAAGATGTTCTACAGATGGTATATGACACCGGAAAAATTGGCCAAAATATATGGAATAGATAATAGTTGTTGGAAATGTCAAAAAGATAAAGGCACCTTTTTTCATAGTTGGTGGACCTGTCCCAAAGTTAAAAAATATTGGCAGTTAATTCATAAATCAATCTGTAACATATTGAAAATTAATCTCAAATTTGAACCTGAATTATATCTGTTAAATATATTGGAAAAAACAGTAGAAAAAAACATGGTAAAATAATCTTTTATTTGATTACTGCAGCAAGAATCATATTGGCACGCAATTGGAAAGATCAAAACATACCAACTATAGAAGAATGGATTGTTAAAATCTTTGAATTAGCGGAGATGGACAAACTAACAAGATTACTTAACAACGAAGACACGGAAGATTTTTACGAAGATTGGAAAGAAGTGATGATCTTTTTACAACAAGGAAGAAATGAACTTTTTATTGAAGGATTTAAAAAATGATTTGAAAAGCGATATAGATTAAGATATAATAATAATGGTTTAATAACAATGGTTTAATTATAT
>NW_024840882.1:0-1127 GCF_019175285.1 Sceloporus undulatus
TTATTATTATTATTATTATTATTATTATTATTATTATTATTATTATGTTATCCACGGGGGATCTTGGAACCAAACTCCAGCGAATAACAGGGGTCCACTGTATTCGCATCTCTGATAGTGTGAATGCACTATTAGATCAATTTGGATTGCATAGCCACCAATCAGGAATGCAGATGCCTCCATTTTGATCTGGAATGGTGGTGAATGGAAACGTCAAACCAAATTTAAATGCCATTGAAAGATTTGCTCACCTAAAATGTAGTGGCAATGGTGAATCAATTTTGAATCGATTCATAGATGCAAATGTCTCGGTGAAAAACACTTAAGTGTGACTGATTGCCAATTAATCTTAGTAAATTATGGTTCATGGTTTGAGTGTTGGACTATGATTCTGGAGATCAGGGTTTGAATTCCAGCTTGACCATGTAAAACCAACAGTTGACCTTTGGCAAGTCATACTCATAGCTTCAAAGGATGGTAATGGCAAACCTTCTCTGAAGAAACTTGCCAAGAAAACCTGTGACAGGGCCGCCTTAAGGTTGCCATAAGTCAAAGATGACATGAATGCACACAACGACAACAACAACAAGGAATGGAAAAAACTGTTTTTTCTTTCTCCCACTTATGGATTTTTTAAAGTTCAAAGTTCTTTCAATCCCAAAAATGAAAACATTTGCAAATGTGAGTAAGGGGCTGCTCAGACTGGCCATTTGGGTCGGCTTGGGGGCAGAGTGAGGGCGCAGAGTCTCCACAACACACACCCTGGCTCCGCCCCCATGGCAGCATGACCCTGTATGCCACACCACACTGTGCACAGTGTCACAGCACTTCTCTGGCACTGCGTACAGACAACACAGAGCCAAAGGAGTGCCAGCAAGCTTCAGCTATCACACCATTTTCAGGGCGCAAATAGGAGCCGCTTTCTGCAGCTCCTTTTTGTGCCCTGCAAGGGCCGGGTCAGGGCCACGATGTGCAGTTGCTGGGGCCCCAATCTGTCTGAAACAGGGAACTGCAATGAAATCTCCTCATCTGAACTACCCAAATTGAAGGGGTGCAGCTATTCTCAGTATGATGCAGTCTACATTGTACCTTCCTTCTACATAGGTACATAAAACATGAGGAATATC
>NW_024840883.1:0-1127 GCF_019175285.1 Sceloporus undulatus
CAGCCAGCATGTCTCTCAAAATTTGCAGACCTGGAGTATTGTATCTCCTTTCCTTTCAATAGGAATTTGTAACTGTTCCCTGAATATCCCAGGAACCTTAGCCTTTTGCTCTTCGGCTCTCCCTTTCTCCTAAAACAGGCAGGTATGTAAACATGTGCAAATTGTCCAAACACTCTTAAATACTTAAAATTTGGTAGTCTCCCATACAACACCCTGTAGGGAACATCATCAATTTCAGAATGATACATCCTATTGCTTATGTGAATTGCATTTAGGGTTGCTTCTCCCCGAAAGCTTTCTCCAACCCCTGCATCTGCCATCATGCAAGCAGAAATCCTTTTTATCTCCTGGATTTTTCTCTCTGCTAAACCATCCTCGCTTGGGCAAGCAGGATTTGTGGTCTCATGCCTTATCCCTACTTTCTGGAACCAATTATACAGCTGGTTGTTTACAAATTCTCCACCTCTATCTGTAATAATTGTCCCAACTCTATTGTCAAACCTTCTCTCTATCATTCTTACCCATTCTTTTAAACTTTGCCCAGCTTCTGACTTATTTTTCAGCACTTTTACATATGCAAACCTTGAGTACCTATCAACAATAACAAGAAAATATTTGCTTCCCCCTAGTGATAAACAATTTGCCTGGGCCACGTCAGCATGAACAAACTGAAAAGGTCTCTGCGCGATCCTTTTCGACTTTTTTGCAACTGGATATGCTTTGACCTTGACTTGGTTGCAAACAGTACAGTCTAAGTGATTCTTACATTCAGCTACTTTCATATCAGGACACATGCTTATTAAATTCTTTAAACTTTTGAAGCTCACATGGCCAAATTTCCTATGGAGCTCATGAATGCAGTCCTTGTGCAAGGGAACATTATCTATGGCATTTACATTTTCTTTCTTATACCTATCAACATCCTGTTCCAAAAAATAAAGCTTATCTCTCTTTAAGCCTATTCCACGCAGTTCCCCATTTAAAGTTATTTTGCACAGGTTCTTTTCAAAAGTGACTATGTAGTCTTGGTCTGTTAATTTGCTCACTGATAACAAGTTATTCTCTAATTCCCTCACATGCAAAACATCGCTAAAGCTTTCTTTTAACTCTGGAATATAAACAGTTCC
>NW_024840884.1:0-574 GCF_019175285.1 Sceloporus undulatus
CATTTCTTTTTCCTAGCAAGCAGCCTGGACATCTGGGACTAAAGATGCTGCTCAGAGGGCAGGAGCGGCCATGGGCCAAATACATAGGAGGCTGGTTGCTTTCAGGATTTGATCCCCAGAGTTTCCCCATAGATGTCCAAGGAGCTCTCCAAGGTAACGAACCCATTCCATGGACAGTGTTCAGGACCATGGAGGACTCCTTCCACCGATGAAAGAAAGCCTGGCATGGATTCGGTGCCCCACCGACCCTGAAGTTTGCCCAAGGTCACCCAATGGGTTTCCATGGCTGGGCAAGGATTGGAACCCTGGTCTCTTGAGTATGTAGTCCAGCGCTCAAGCCAGGCGGCTTGCCGTAAGTAAAAAATGGAAGACGTGACCCAACTGAAGCTGAAAGCACTCCCATCAATGCCGATTCATGTTCCTTGGCCATGCTCAAAATGGAGGGCATTTTGGAGTTCCTCCTGGACAGAGGGTTTGGATGTAGGACAGGTCCTGGAAAAGCAGGACATGCCTGTCACACTGAATGGAGGATCTAGAAGGCTGGGATGTAGGACAGGCCCTGGGAAAGGAGGAC
>NW_024840884.1:674-1127 GCF_019175285.1 Sceloporus undulatus
TCTAGAAGGCTGGGATGTAGGACAGGTCCTGGGAAAGGAGGACTTGCCTGTCACATTGAGTGGAGGATCTAGAAGGCTGGGATGTAGGACAGGTCCTGGGAAAGGAGGACGTGCCTGTCACATTGAGTGGAGGATCTAGAAGGCTGGGATGTAGGACAGGTCCTGGGAAAGGAGGACTTGCGCGGTCAGCCTGAGCGGGAGGGGCTATGGAGCTAGCAGAGAAGCCGGTGGGCGTGGCCTGCATTGGGCAGGGGGCGTGTCGGGGATGCAGATAAGGGGCGTGGCCAGGAGGGAGGGAGGCTGCTGGTGCTGCTGCTTCCCAGCTGCGCTCAGAGGCGGGGAGTCGCATCCGCCGCAGCAGCCGCAGCATCGGGCGGAGCGGCTCCTGCGCCCAGGAAGAGAGCGCGGCAGGCAGGCATTCTCCCTGCTCTCCTTCCAGGGCGGCTGCGGGAG
>NW_024840885.1:0-1127 GCF_019175285.1 Sceloporus undulatus
TTTGAATTACTTATAGAACAGCAGACCAATTGCAGTTGTCATTCAGAGCATGTGGTTTCTGTGTTTGTAGTGTGTACATCCAAAACAGTTCCCTGTGCCGGAGTTTTCTATCAAGATGTAATCCAGTTCCCGGGACTCTTTCTATTGTCCAAAATCTGATATCGGTGTCCGAGTGGTTACAAAGAGTAAAATGTTCAACCATTGGTGCGGTCATCCTTCTATTTCTGATGCAGCTCCTGTGCTCCGATATCCTTGTTTTTACACTGCGAGTCGTCATCCCGATATAGAGAAGGTCGCAAGGGCATTGGATGGCATAGACCACTCCTTTGGTGTTGCAGGTAAACAAATCATTCAAGGTATACACTCTATTGTTCACAGGATTAACAAACTCCGTTAGTCTTACACAGTATTTGCAAACACTACAATTATAACAGGGAACATTCCCTTTCGTTCTACTCTGTGGTAAATATGGTAGAATCTCTTGAGCTGTGCACTTGCTATGGACCAAATGATCTGCAAGATTCTTGGCACGTTTATAGACAAATAAAGGTTTGTTAGAACACCCAGGAACATCCTGGAGCAAATTCCAATACAGTATTTGAGAATTGCATTCTGTATGTGCCTGGTATTGCCATTAAAAGTGATGGGTATGAGCATTCTGGTTTGTATTCTCTCTCTCTCTTTTTTTACAAAGAGGCTCCTTCGTTCCATCCTCCTTACTTTAAAGTAAGCCTGCTTCAAACTCTTTTTAGGGTATCCCCGTACCACAAACTGTTCTATAAGAGTTTTTGCATGTTTATCAAATTCCATCAAACCAGAACAATTCCTTCTGAGTCTGAGGAACTGGGAGTAAGGAAGATTTTGCTTCATGTGGTGTGGATGAAAGCTATCATATCTCAGGAGGGAATTTGTGTCAGTTTCCTTCCTATACAAATCAGTTTCCAATCGAACCCCTTTTTTGAATAAATGAAGCTGTTTGAGAAAGAGATTCATTTCAGTTCATCTCAAAGTGTTTTGTTTTAGTGCCAGCACAAGTCCAGGTCCCCAGGAGATATAGTACAGGAGGCAACAGGACGAGGGGGGGGGGACCCTGAGAGATGTGTGGGTCACCAAAAAGGATGACAGAG
>NW_024840886.1:0-1127 GCF_019175285.1 Sceloporus undulatus
AATATATTTTCAATCCAGTGGTGCTAAGAAAAGGGCCTTGTGTTTTTGTTTGTAAGCTTTGTCTGTCGATATGTCTGTTTGTGTTCTAAAGTTGTATTTTGTTATTTTAAGGTTTTAATTGCTAATAGTATAGATAATTATTTTGGGATGTAAATTTGGCTGGAGATTGTGGGTCGTGGTATAGGTTAGGTAGTTCGGGGGCCACGATTTGTTATAGATGTGTAGAATAGTTATGGGAATGATAAACTTTTGCAATGTGTGGGATGTTGGCTGAAGAAAGTTGGGGGCAGGTATTGACATAAAGGGCTAGTTTGTGGGAATGGCAATGGTGGCCTTATTACCTGTGGGGCAGAGACTGTGGGAATTGGAGGTGGGGGCTACGTTTTGAAGAGGGTGGTGTTTTAGGTTTTGACGTTTTAATGTATTATTTGGATTGGAGTGGGCAGTTCTGGCTTAAACACTGGATTTCTATGTCTTCTCAATAAAGTTCTTTGCTGTTTCAACACACTGGACTCTTAAATGCACAGAAGTTCTGAATCTGCCCAAAACTGACCCTTTCTTCTCTCCTCAGTCCTCAGCTCCATTCCCAGCCAGAACAGCATGGGCAAACACACAAACACACATACACACAAACAGGGTACACAGAGAGCTTTGTTTCCAAAGCAGAGCCTTCCTTTCCTGCCTTTCCCTCCTGAGTCCAGCTCTGCACCTTGGGCTCCATTGTGGTTTCCTCAAAGGAAGGAAGGAAGGGGAGGCCGCTGAACCCCCAGAGCATACCTTCCTTTCCCGCAAAGGCTCCCAGCGGAATAAGCAGCAGCAGCATCTAGGCCCTGGCAATCCCTACGCATGCTGAGAAGTGGCATCGAGGGGGATGTTGCGGTCTGCCAGGACTAAAAGCCTAGGTGAATCCAGCAGCAGCTCAAAGACCAGTTGTGTCAGATCCGCTAGGGAGTCTGTTAAGGAACAGGGCGGACAGTAAACCCACAGAATTCCCAGACTTTCACTAGTCTTTAAGCTGAGGTACGTACATTCGATGTGGTCCATCATACGGATAGGTATCCTGGGCAAAGCAAGATTGTCTTTATGGACCAAAGGCACTCCTCTTACCTGCTCACTGAGGGAGAACC
>NW_024840887.1:0-327 GCF_019175285.1 Sceloporus undulatus
ATTTAAGTATTTTAAGTAATTTGTTATTTTAACTACCGTATTTTCCGATGTCTTATACGACTGGGCGTATAAGACGACCCCCAACTTTTCCAGTTAAAATATAGAGTTTGGGATATACTTGCCGTATAAGACCACCCCTCTTCCAATGCACACCAAATAAAAATTTAAAAAACATCACTACATTTACCCCAACTCGTTCTCTAATCTTGGCTTCCTTGCTTGCTTGCTTGCTTGCCTGCTTGCTTCTCTCTCTCTCTCTCTCTCACACACACACACACATCTATCTGTCTATCTATCTATCTATCTATCTATCTATCTATCTATCTA
>NW_024840887.1:427-1127 GCF_019175285.1 Sceloporus undulatus
TATTTCTATTTCTCTATCTATCTATCTCCCTCTGTGTGTGTGTGTGTGTCTATCTCCCTCTCTCTATCTCCCTCTCTCTCTATCTATCTATTTCTCTCTCTCTATTTCTCTCTCTCTCTCTCTCATTTTTATTTTTATTTACCCCAGGCCTTTGCTGAGGCCTTCAAAGCCTGCCTTGCATGCAGGCAGTGCCCTGGCCTACTATAGGCCAAGTTTAGGGGGCCTGATGCCCACAAACGCCGGCTTCCAAAGGGCTCCGGAGGGCTTTGGAAGCCGGCAGCCAGGGAGGCACCCCGTGCCGGCTTCTGAAGGGCTCCGGAGGGCTTTGGAAGCTGGCAGGACAACCAGGTAAGTGCGCTGGGTTCCTGGGGCTCTCTTGTTACCGGCGTACAAGACGGCCCCCAACTTTTGACCCCATTTTAGAGGGTCAAAAAGTCGTCTTGTACGCCAGAAAATATGGTAGGTTTTTAATGTTAAGATTGTTAATGTCCTAAACTCATCTAAGATTGTATACGTATATAACAAGTAAACATAGATAAATAACATAGATAAATAAAAATGGTATCAGGTTTATAGTGTCCATAATAAGTGAGCTTATAAAATAAAGGCCTGCATGTGGAAAGCCATTAAAAAAAGTTTAGATGGGCCTTGCGTGACAAGGAGCCTAGGAGCAGTGTTGTGGCTCTCTTCTGCCTATCTT
>NW_024840888.1:0-1127 GCF_019175285.1 Sceloporus undulatus
AAGCACATATTGTAAGGCTCTTTTAAAAATATATATATTTATACTGAATAGCTGGACTATAGATAGATGAAGAGAGATTTTCTGTTGAAGGAAACCCACTCGTGCACTGCAGGAATTGTAGAAAGCTGATGACTTCTGCTTCAAACAAAGATGGAAAGCCACATGGATCCTACCTTGCACTGAGTAACTTTGTACTGAGCATGAGAAACTGTAGGGCAGGGGACCTTGAACTTTGTCACAGGGTCTCTCTCTAAGAGAAACGAGCTGGCAGAGTGTCTCTGAATATAGCTAATAAACATGACAGAGAGACAGCATAGCTAGAGGCACTCCCTTTCAGCCTGGACTCACAAGCTGACAAATCAAAGAAAAAGAACAGGAGATAAGCCACAGGGAACAAAAATACTGTGAAATTAGGCTGTTGCAGCACTGACACCCAGGACTTTCTCATATCATCTGCAATTTCTTCTATTTTTACATTGGTGGTGGTTAGTGGTTCAAAAACATGCCATACCAGGTAGACTGGACTGTGCTACAACTTGCTCCAGCAGATATCTGCCCAAACAGTCATTTTTCTGGCCTTGTTTCCATTTGTGCAAGCTTTGTTAACTTCCTTTGAGTTGACTTTGTCTGATTGCAACCCCATGAATGATACACCTCCAAGCATCCCTGTCCTCAACCATTCTGTTCAGGGCCTGCAGGGTCTTCTCCTTTCTGAACCTAAATTCTAAATTTAGAGCTATAGGTTTATAACAGTAATGAAAGGACAATGGTTTAGTTAAGATGCATGTCCTTCATTTAAAAGTCAACAATGGTTTTTATATTTCAGCAGGTGATAATAAATAATGGTAGTACTGGAAGACAGTTGGTTTGTACTCCTATTTCCCATATCCCAAAGATCATAATTGTCTCCAAGATGTTTATCACACTATACTCTTATAGTGCTACTATTCCATTTGACTGTCTAGCTGCCTCCTGTTGCATTCTGGTTTGGCAGTTTTATATTTAGAATTCTCAGGCTGCCTGAGAATTCTAAATACCCCTCCTTAAAACTGCAAATCCCAGAATGCAACAGGAGGCAGCTAGAGCAGTTAAAGTGGAATAGTAGCACTATAAGAGTATAGTGTGAT
>NW_024840889.1:0-1127 GCF_019175285.1 Sceloporus undulatus
AGTCTATTCAGGTCATTTTGAATTTTGATCCTGTCCTCTGGAGTATTAGCTATTCCTCCTAATTTAGTGTCATCTGCAAATTTGATAAGTATTCCCCCAATTTTTTCCTCCAAGTCATTGATAAAGATGTTGAACAGTACTGGGCCCTCCATGCTGTAACCATTTTGTGTGTGTGTGGGGGGGGGGGACAGTACAAAAGTAGCCTAGCTATTTTACAGTACTGTTCATGAGCTCATTATTTTGATATAAAGTAAGTTTTTCTGTATAACCACATCAGGCACTTTGTTAATTTAAAATGGTTTATTTGTACATTCTGAAGCTTACATTTCTATACTGAGTAAAGTTTTTTGTCCCCTATTAGGTTCTGCTATAAATGTAACTGAAGTTAATATTATACGCACATGTTGAACACTATACTTTATATATTTATGGGAGAATCCATTATTTACAAGTTTATGTTTTACTGCTGATGAAGTTGCAGAGTCAAATATATTTAGTTCTCTTATATTCTTTGCTTTCTCTACTCTGCACCATTTGTGTATGATATTTTATGATGAATGTTGTATGAGAGTCAGTGTGAAACATTTGTGTGTTCAATATAGCTTTTCTTAAAGTGTTTCTGTTGGCTATGTTATATATTATTTATATTTTTCCTATTTTATAACTTTACAGGGTAAAAATTGGAGGTCAGCAGACTTCAGTTGACCACACATAATTGGAAGCAATTTCTGGTGGCCTTGTGTTGTGACACTAAAAAGATTAACAAATGATTATGAAATAAACTTATGCAGGCTACTAGATGCTCTCAAAAACTTAGGTCATAATACATTTATTAGCCTTTACATTGCCACAAGACTCTTTGTTGTTAAGTCTACAAAAGTATGCTGTCAATGAATATGATTCCACCTTGAAAGAGCGCCATTGTGGATGCCTCTCCTAGTTCACAGCCATCACAGTGGGCTGATTCCAGGCTGCACCCTTCTTCATCAATATATAAGAGGTAATGTGTTCTTGAAAGGATAAGGATACACTAGGTTTAAAAAAAAAAGCAGGGAAACCCCATTTCACTACCAAAAAATTATGGACTAATCCCAAAACACTGGATGACTGGCTAGGGTAGTAGAGTG
>NW_024840890.1:0-1127 GCF_019175285.1 Sceloporus undulatus
GAATCATAGTTTGTACTAGGGTTTACAAGAAAATATCCTGTGCCATAATAGCATAACCTCACTTGGGACAACCACTAGGGTACAATGTTGTGAGTTTTTATGGATGGCATAAAAGTGTAGTAAAGATGAGATAAGCTTAATCTCCCACGAAAGGGTAGGAGCAGCCACTGAGAAGTCTCTTTAGGTCCTCACCAAATGAGCCTGTGATGGTGGTGGAGCAAAGAGAAAGCCTTCCCCTGAAGATCTTAGGGTTCTGACAGGTTCTTATGGGGAAATAGGGTCTTTCAAGTAGTCTGGACCTAAGCCATAGAGGACTTTGTAGGTCATAACCAGCACTGAAGTGTTCCTAGAAACGCTCAGATAATGATGAAGGAGGAAGACAGTACACTGGTACCCCGGGTTACGAAATTAATTCGTTCCGCCGCCGCTTTCGTAACCCGGGATACTTCGTAAGCCGAATAGCCCATAGGCGCTAATGGAGAAAAAGCCGCGGCTGCGCCGCGGCTCCATTTGAAACAGCGCAAATTTTTTTTTGTAACCCGAAAAAACCTTCGTAAGCCGAAACAATAAATCCCTATGGGATTTATTCGTATCCCGAAAATTTCGTAACCTGGGTATTTCGTAACCCGGGGGACCAGTGTATAGAATCCTGCTGTTAAAAAAAACAAAAGCCACCCCCGGCAACTCTTTGGAGTTAGAAAAACATATTCCCCCAATATATATTTTTCTTAGATATTGTTTATGCCACTTGTTTGATGTTAAAGATGAAACAACAACAAAAAGTCATGTATTGGTGAGGAATCACAATAGTATTCTATGTGTTGTATATGTTTTGTATTGTAAAAAAATAAAATAAAATAAAAATTTTATTTATATCCCGCTCCTTCCCAAGATCAGGGCGGCTTACAACATATATTAAAACAGAACAGGTACAATACAATAAAACATCAAATAAGTACATACAATAAAAGAACAAGCTAAAAGCCCCATTAGCCCAACCTCTTGGCCACGGAAGAGGAGGGAGGCCCACAGGATTTTATTCAGGGAATGCTTGTTGGAACAGAAAGGTTTTTAAATCCTTTCTGAATTGGGCCAGGGAGGTTGATGAGCAGAGCTCAGTGGGCAGC
>NW_024840891.1:0-1127 GCF_019175285.1 Sceloporus undulatus
CAAAGCAAATATGATATAATAAGCATCACTGAAACCTGGTGGGATGAGTCTCATGATTGGAATGTGGAAATAGAGGGTAATAACCTTATTAAGAGAAATAGGCCAAACAGGAAAGGAGGTGTAATAGCACTATATGTCAGAGATATTTACACTAGTGAAGAGATCCAGGACATCAGTACTGGAAGCCAGATGGAAAGCATCTGAATAAAAATTAAAGGGGAGGGAAACAACAAGGATGTTATGGTGGAAGTCTACTACAGACCCCCAAGTCAGACTGACGAATTGGATGATGCCTTTCTAGAACAGATGACCACACATTCAGAAAGGAGAGATGTAGTAGTGATGGGTGACTTCAACTATCCTAATATTTGCTGGAAGTCAAACTCAGCCAAATCCTCAAGGTCTAGCAAATTCCTCACTTGCCTGGAAGACAATTTTATGGTCCAAAAGGTGGAAGAGGCAACAAGGGGATCAGCTATTTTGGATCTGATCCTAACCAACAAGGATGACTTGGTTAATGGGGTGCAAGTGGTGGAATCATTAGGTAGAAGTGACCATGTTCTCCTGGAGTTTGTTATACAGTGGAAAGGAGAAACCACGTATAGTCAGATACGCATTCTAGACTTTAGGAGAGCAGATTTCAGTAAACTTAGAGAAGTATTGAGGGTGATCCCGTGGTCAGAAATACTAAAAGATAAGGGAGTTCAGGATGGATGGGAGTTTCTTAAAAGGGAGATACTGAAGGCACAATTTCAAATAGTTCCAGTGAGAAAGAAAAACGGGAGGTGTCTCAAGAAACCAGGATGGATGACTAAGGAACTTTCAATTGAGCTAAGTTTTAAATGGAACATGTATAAGAAATGGAAAAGGAGGAAAATCACCAAAAGAAATTCAAACAAATAGCAAGCATGTATAGGGGTAAAGTCAGAAAAGCTAAAGCGCAGAATCAACTCAACTTGCTAGAGAGGTTAAGAACAACAAAAAGGGCTTTTCTGGATATGTCTGCAGCAAAAGGAAGAAGAAGGAAATGGTAGGGCCACTGAGTTGAGAAGATGGCAAAATGCTAACAGGGGACAGAGGAAAGGCAGAAGTACTCAACACCTTTTTTGCTTCAGTTATCTCAGAAA
>NW_024840892.1:0-716 GCF_019175285.1 Sceloporus undulatus
ATCATTCCGAGGCTGAAGCTGCTGGACGCCAAAGAAAGAAAGAAAGAGAGAGAGAGGAAAAAGGAGGGAAGAAAGGAAGGAAGGAAGGAGGGAGAAAAGAAAGAGCGCGCGGAGGGAGGCGAGGCAGACAAAGGTAAACCCTGGGGCCCAACCCGACCCAAAAAAGGAGGCTTTAACCAAAACACCCCAATAAAACCCATTCATTTTATTAAGGGGGCTTTACCCAAACTCCCCTAATAATTTTATTAAGTGGGATTTAACCAGAAACCCCACTAAAACCCAATAACTTGACTAAGGGGGGGGGGCTTTAACCAGAAGGAAAACCCCAATAAAGCATAATAATGTTATTATGGGGGCTTTGACCTAAAAACTCCCAATAGAACCCAATACTTTTATTAAGGGGCTTTAACCTTAAAAACCCCCCATAAAACCCAATAATTTTATTAAAGGGGCTTTAACAACAACAACAACAACAACAAAACCCTCCCCTATAAAACATAATAGTTTTACTAAGGGGGTCTTAACGAAAAGCTCTTAATAATTGTACTAAGGGGGCTTTAACCAAAAAACCCCCAATACAACCCTAATAATTGTACTAGGGAGGGCTCTAAGCAACCCCCCCAATAAAGACCAATAAGTTTATTCCAGGGTCTTTGCACCCCCCTCAAAAAACCCCCAATATTTTCACTAAGGGGGCTCTAACCAACCCCCCCCCC
>NW_024840892.1:816-1127 GCF_019175285.1 Sceloporus undulatus
ATTAACCCCCCTCTCTGCCTTCTTTTCTCTCCCTGTCTCTCTGCTCAGCTCCTTGGCTCTTGGTTCCTGGCTCCTGCTTCTTCCCACCGCCATGACGTCGAACGGGACTTCGGAGTCGCTCCAGATCCAGTTCGGTTTGATCAACTGCGGCAACAAATACCTGACGGCGGAGGCCTTTGGGTTCAAGCTCAACGCCTCGGCACCCAGCCTGAAGAAGAAGCAGATCTGGACCCTGGAGGCCAACGGAGGCGGGGATGAGTCCTCGGGGGCGGTGTTGCTCCGGAGCCACCTGGGCCGCTACCTGGCAGCCG
>NW_024840893.1:0-1127 GCF_019175285.1 Sceloporus undulatus
CCCAATACTTTAAAACACTATAAAATCTACAACAAGCGTTAAAACCAAAGAAGACAAACTAGCTAGTTAGAACCATTGCATATCAGGGGAGAACAGCATGTCATCAGGGCACATGGGCCAAAGCTTGTCGGAAGAGAAAAAGGTCTTTCATTCCTTCCTAAAAAGATCAAGGGAAGTGAAGGAGCTTGACTTCATAGAAAAACATTTCCCACAATGCTGGCATTTGTATGGCTTCTCTCCCGTGTGGACTCTCTGATGCCTAACTAGGACTGACTTTGATACTATTATATGTACATATATATACTTCTATATATTATACTTATACAGTCTGCCCTTCTTAAACATGGATTTTTTATAGCATCCACAGCCAGAAAAAGTTCCTCAACAGTATAAATTTAAAATATCAAACCTTGATTTTCCAGTTTTTATTACGGACTCCATTTTGCTCTCTCATTATAGTCAATGGGACTTGAGCATCCACGTATTTTGTTATACAATGGGGATCTTGGAACCAAACCCCAGCCTACAACAAGGGTCCACTCTGTGTGTGTGTGTATGTGTATGTGTATATATTATCATCATATATAATCCATATATCTATATCTATATTTCACGTTAAAACCCATCAATAGTGGCTTTTTTCCAGCAAGCCTGGAGTTTTTGGCGCACGCGCAAAAGCCTCCTACAGCACCATCTGCTGTCCAGGAAAAAGTTTGCGTGGGAAGGCCCTGTGGCGAATAGAGCCTCAATCTGACCAATGAAAAGGCAGCTAGAGCTCAGCCAATCAGGTGCTGGATGAGAAGAGGGAAAACCAACCGGTGGCTGTCAGTTGGAGAAGAGTCCAGTTGGGACTTTGGACTCTGAGGGGAAGGCTCTAGCCAAGGCAGTGTCAGGGCTTTGGTTGTTAGCAGTCCTCCTGAGGGACTGGAAACGGGGTTTTCCTTGAGTCCAAAGGGAAGGACTACGACCCCAAACAGACTCTAGGAAAGAGAGGCCTGGGTTCCTCACCAGGTGCTGCATCCACACTGAGGAAATGGTCCAATTTGAGACTGCTCAGTGCTGGGGAATCCTGGGAATTGAAGTCTATTGTGGCCTCAGAGCCATCATTGACAGAGAAGTCTCAATGT
>NW_024840894.1:0-1127 GCF_019175285.1 Sceloporus undulatus
ATGTGGCCATGCTGCCATGGCTAGGTACACAGTGCGCTGCTGTTAAAACCAATGAGACTTGAGGTCCCGTGTTTTTTGGCTGCGAGGGGGGAGGTGTTCTGTATTTACAGATTTAAATGCAAATATACATACATATTTCATAGACTGCTGATTTCAAACAGACATAATTAAAAAGGAGAAACAAATCTATTGGCAAAGGTCTTCTGAACAGCCTAGAATATGCAGAAGCAAATGGGGGGCAGGGGTGGAGGACAGAGTCCTTTAAGTACCCAGTTCCAAGAGCTTAAAACCAATACTTTCAACTGAGCATAGGGTTGCCTCCTGCAGAAGTGGACAAGCCTTCTCATAAAAGCGGGAATTTTGTACAAGAAGGAATTTCAGCAAAAAAAAATAGCTTTCATACTAATCGAGGCCTGCAAAATCCCCTCTGCTACACATGAACCCTGTCCTTTTTAACATCTTGCTTCTCTAACTGACCACTGGGAACAAATGTACTTCTCAAAGCTCTAGCTCCCAAGAAGCCAGCTTCCTCCATTAATGGTCACCTGGCAATTGAAGGAGGAAGAGAAGCTTTGCTGTTTTATCAGTTCTCCTGAGAGGGACCAGTAACACTCAATTTGGTTCTTGAAATATTTCTTTTCCCTACCCTTCAGCATTTCACAGGTGAAAACTGGGACGTATGTGGGCAAGCAACCTCACAGGGTGGCCAAGGTTATTAATGACAATGTACACTACAGCTTGGAGAGGCTGCAGCAGTTTGTTTTTGCCTGAGCTTTGTTACCCAAGAAAAGGACTTGGAATCCCTGCCAATTGTGTGTCTTCTTAAATGTTGGGGGAATTGCTTAGCTCAGAGGAGGCCTGCAAGAGGCTGGGTAACCCCTAAGGGATTGTTTCACATTGTATACCAGTACTAACTATGGGAGGTGTCAAACTGCATTATTGCTGCACTGTAAATGCACCCAGTTTTTAATTAGAAACCTCCTTCTTGCATTCTAAACCTCTTTGTCTTTTATTCTCTCCACTGTAATCATAAGGATTTCCATTCTTCACAATATCAAAATCTTATTTAGCCCTAATACCACTTGTTGATTAATTTTTCTGCCAGAGAATCAATAAAGACGTTTCTT
>NW_024840895.1:0-1127 GCF_019175285.1 Sceloporus undulatus
AGTTCAATGTTTTCCTTTGTCGACAACTGGAAATAAACTTATGGATTTTCAATTACTAGGTCCTCATGCTAATCCTATTGATCTGCCAAACCTAGAAATCTAAGTTTCCTGAAATTTCTGTTACAGTAGGAGCCAATGTCGCCTAGTGGTTTGAGCATAGTGGAACTATGACTTTGGAGATCAGGGTTTGAATCTCAGCTCCAACATAGAAACTCGCAGGATGACTGGGTCACACTCTCTCAGCCTTAGGACAAGGCAATGGGAAACATTAAATATAGACATTTAAATATTGTGATTGCTATGGTTGTTGTTATTGGGTTGTTGTTATTGCTGTATATCTATACATTATGATTTTATGTAGATTATTCTTAGAAAAAATAAAAAATAGACCTATTAAAATCAGTAAGACACATGAGTCTTACCCAGCCCTCCTCCTATTGAAATCTTTGGGAGTGATGCACCTGGGGCCAACCAATCCTAGCCCCATTTTCTGGAAATTAAGGGGATGTTCAGGTCGCCCCTTTTAGCGCCAGATAGGGGCCACGACAAACACACTGCTTTTTGCAGCTCCTTTTTGCACTATAATAAGGCTACGCTGTGGCCCTGATCTGGCCTTTCCATGGTGCAAAAAGGAGCTCCTTTCTGCGGCGGGGAAAAAGTGCCATATCCGCCAACAGTATGGCTTTTCTGCACTCTTTTCGCACTGTGTCATCTGGATGTAGTGCTAGAGGAAAGCCGTGATGTCACCTGCGATGTAGTGCAGTGTGCAGCATCACACCAGCATGCGGGAAGAGTCAGGAATGCGCTGTGCACATGCCATCTTCACCTTCATGCCGGCTAAGGATGCTGGTCTGTACGTCCCAAAATGCCCAGTGAACTGTCTTAGTCTTTCAGCATTCACAAGATTCTCTCTTTGAGGGTTTGGAACTGAGACTAATAATAGTAATAATAATAATAATAATATCAAGGATTAATATCCTTTCCAACGGATTTGTTTTGAATTTTAGGGCAGGTTCAGGTTTGATTTGCCCTTAGCGCTGTTGAATTATATTTTCGGTGGTCTGTGAAAGATTGCATAAATGTGTGCACATAAAAACACTTTGTATTTTCTGCAGGTGTAGAAAGAA
>NW_024840896.1:0-1127 GCF_019175285.1 Sceloporus undulatus
GGCTTCTGGCTAGAGAAACACAGCTGGAGGCTTCTCCAATGCCTCGCACCCAACACTCTCATCAGGCATGGAATGAACATGGAGCATGGCTTCCACAATTCCCATTTTGCATTCTGTATTCCTTCTAATTTCACATCTATTTTAAACCTCTCCCTCATTTGACGATAAAGATACCAGTGACAATCTAGGCCAGAGTCTTTAAGTTCTTCTTGTGTTTTGATCTCTAGTTTTCTTTCAGGACATCCTTGTATCTGAACCAGTTAATTTTCTGGATACCTTTCCTCCCGAAAAGAGCCTCATGCGGCAAACGCCATAAAGGTATTTGGGGACATATTCTACACTTGTTTTTCCCCCAGATCTTCAATTGAGCTTTTCTTACGAATTGATTTGTGGTTTCTTTATGGACTTTCTGTTTACAGTAAATTAGGTATCCATTCCACCCAAATCTTAAAAGTTCACCCTCCAGACATAACAACTGTTCATTCTCTGACATAAACCATTCTCTAATCCAAATTAAACAACAAGCAGCATCATAAAGTTTTAAGTTTGGTTAATCCAGCCCTCCTCTACTTTTGTCATCACAAAGTATTTTCGTTTTTATCCTGGCTCTCTTTTTTTAATTCCAAATACATTTTGAGATTTCCTTTTGCCATAGATTCAATGGTTTTTCATTCTGGATGATGGGTATCGCTTGGAACAGAAACAGCATTTCAGGAAGGAAACTCATTTGGATCAGTGATATTGTTCCTAATAGCGATAAGTGTAATTTCCCCCATTTTTCTAGGTCTTTTCTGATTTCCTTCCATGTGTCTCATAGTTATTCTGAAATGGATCTGAGTTTTTATTTGTTTACATAATAATAATAATAATAATAATAACAAATTTTATTTTTACCCCGCCTTTCCTTAAATATAAATTATTCCTAGATATTTAACTCTCTTTCCCACTTTAAATCTACTAATTTCTTCCAGTATTTCTTCTTCCTTTTCCCCATATTTTCTGTTATTCATGTTGTTTTGTCTCTGTTTACTTTTAGTCCTGAAACATATTCCAATTCCAGTATTACATCCATCAATTGCCTTGTGCTCTTTTCTGGGTTCTCCAGGGAATACAAATGTCGTCTGAGA
>NW_024840897.1:0-1127 GCF_019175285.1 Sceloporus undulatus
ACACACATATATAGACATCTATATTTGCATAGAGCATATGTAGAAATTGCAATTTAGATTCACATATAGTACGGGTACATATAGTACCTAGAACGGGTCATTTATTCTCGCTGTACTGTATTAAGTTTCTTGAAGCCAACTCCATTCTAGACCCCTTCCAATCTGGCTTCCGCCCACGGCACTCTACAGAGACAGCCCTCACCAAGATCTCAAATGATCTCTTGCGGGCCAAGGCAAACGGCCTCTACTCTATTCTCATTCTTCTAGATTTGTCTGCAGCCTTTGACACTGTTGATCACTGTCTCCTGGTTGATTTACTTTCTGACCTTGGGTTCGCAGACTCTGCTCTCGACTGGTTTAAATCTTACTTGTCAGACAGATCTTTTGCAGTGGTCACGGGTGGTCAGACTTCGTCCTCTGTTCCCCTATCTGTTGGAGTTCCCCAGGGCTCTGTCTTGGGTCCCCTTCTGTTCTCTCTATACACACTGTCTCTAGGTAAACTCATCAGTTCTTTTGGTTTCTCCTATCATTTGTACGCTGACGACACTCAGCTGTATCTCTCCACCCTGACCTTTCTCCAAGGCTTGAACAGCAAGTTTCTTCTTGTCTGACTGCCATCTCTCAGTGGATGCGGCTTCGGAGCTTGAAGCTCAACATGTCTAAGACTGAGCTTCTCATCTTTCCACCTAAACCCACCCTTCATTATTCCTTTTCTGTTTCTGTCGACAACACTTCTATCCAACCGGTTCATCAAGCCCGCAGTCTTGGCTTCATTTTTGACTCTTCTCTGTCATTTATTACCCAGATCCAGGCCACTGCCAAGACCTGTAGATTCTTTCTCCACAACATTGCCAAGATCCGTCCATTCCTCTCAGCCTCTACTGCCAAGACTCTGGTCCATGCCCTAGTGGTTTCGCAACTAGATTATTGTAACCTCCTTCTGACAGGGCTTCCTCTTTCACACCTCCATCCTTTAATCTCTGTCCAGTATTCAGCTGCCCATATTGTCACATTCGCTCACTGCTTTGACCATGTTTCTCCTCTTTTCTCCTCCCTTCATTGGCTCCCCTTCCCCTTCTGCATCCGGTACAAGCTTTTGTTATTGACTTTCAAAGCCCTTCATGGAT
>NW_024840898.1:0-1127 GCF_019175285.1 Sceloporus undulatus
ACTCGAAGCAGCTTTATTTTGGCCTGTCTGTAACAGGCCTCTGTGAACATCTAGAAGGCAATGCCATAATCACAAAAAGTCAACATGGGTTTCAGAGAAACAAGTCATGCCAAACAAATCTAATCTCTTTCTTTGATAAAATTACCAGCTTGGTAGATGAAGGGAATGCTGTGCATATAGTATATCTTGATTTCAGTAAGGCCTTTGACAAGGTTTCCCAGGACATTCTTGCAAACAAGCTTGTAAAATGTGGGCTAGACAAAGTAACTGTTGCATGGATTTGTAACTGGTTGACCTGCCGAACCCAAAAGGTGCTCAACAATGGCTCCTTTTCATCCTGGAGGGAAGTGACCAGTGGAGTCCCACAGGGCTCTGTCCTGGGCCCAGTGTTACTCAACATCTTTATTAATGACCTGGATGACAGAATTGGGAGCATACTTATCAAATTTACAGATGAAGCCAAATTAGGAAGAATAGCTAATACCCCAGAGGACAGGATCAACATTCAAAATGACCTGAATAGACTAGAAAGCTGGGTCAAAGCTAACAAAATGAAATTCAACATGGAGAAATGTAAGGTACTGCACTTAGGGAAGAAAAATAAAATGCACAGATATAGGATGGGGGACACCTGGCTGAATAAAACTACATGTGAAAGGGATCTGGGAGTCCAAGTAGACCACAAGTTGAACATGAGTGAACAGTGCGATGCGGCAGCTAAAAAGGACAATGCAATTTTAGACTGCATCAATAAAAGTATAGTGTCTAGATCAAGAGAAGCAATAGTGCCACTGTATTCTGCTTTGGTCAGGCCCCATCTGGAATATTGTGACCAGTTCTGGGCACCACAATTTAAAAAGGATGTTGAGAAACTGGAGCATGTCGAGAGGAGTGCGACTAAAATGGTGAAAGGTCTGGAAACCTTGCCCTATGAGGAACGACTCAGGGAGCTGGGGATGTTTAGCCTGGAGAAGAGAAGGTTAAGAGGTGATATGAAAGCCCTGTTTAAATATTGGAAGGGATGTCATATTGAAGAGGGTGCAAGCTTGTTTTCTGCTGCTCCAGAGACTAGGACCCAGAGCAATGGATGCAAGCTACAGGAAAAGAGATTCCACCTCAACATTAGG
>NW_024840899.1:0-1127 GCF_019175285.1 Sceloporus undulatus
AAAGACCCCCAAGGAAGGAGACTCTATCACCCTCCGAGGAAGGAGTGTGTTCCACTGTTGAACAGCCCTTACTCTCAGGAAGTTCCTCCTATTGTTGAGCTGGAATCTCTTATCCTGGAGCTTGCACCCATTTCTCCATTTTGTCCTATTCATAGAATCATAGAATCATAGAATGATAGAGTTGGAAGAGACCGCAAGGGCCCTGATCCAGTCCAACCCCATTCTGACATGCAGGAAATCCAAATCAAAGCAACTCCAGCAGATGGCAATCTAGCTTCTGCTTAAAGACAGCCTCCAAGGAAGGAGACTCCACTACACTCCGAGGAAGGAGTGTGTTCCACTGTCGAACAGCCCTGGAGCAGCCCTATTCTCCGGAGCAGCAGAAAACAAGCTTGCTCCCTCCTCAATATGGCATCCCTTCAAATGTTTGCGGCGTTTATCACACAGAGGTTTTTGGGGATTTTTGGAGCTCAGATCCGGGGAGACTGCAGGTCCAACAATGCGGAATCACGTTGTAACGTGAATGTGTTATCAGACAAGGTTCCTTTCTATGGGGCTTCAGCAGTGATTCCAAAGTGACCCCTCATTTTGGTAAAATTGGAAAAAAGTGAATGCACAGAATTCTCTTTCAAGCTCACTTCGATTTCACTTCAAATTGGTCTGGTGTGGAAGATCACTACGATGTCGCCCCCCTCGGCCCCCTGCGTCATGCTCCTTCATCTCCTCCTCTCTGCTACCCTGCCACCCATCCCATCATCCCCTGACTGCTCCTTCAGTCCAATCCTGGCTCCAGTGACCCCCTGCAACCTATCCCATCATCCCTTGGCTGCTCCTTCAGCCCAGTGAAGGATGACAGCTAAGGAGGGGGCAGGGAAGGAGGAAAGTGTCCAGATCCTCACTGAGCATGCACAAGGGTCCCAATTCGAATCGTTGAATCCCACCGGTGTGGTGATACAATGTGCACTCACTCCGCTTTGAATGAATCCACATCACGTGACTTGCCTTGGATTCGATTCCCCTCGATTCAGAAGGGCAAGGGAAGGGCAACCAGGTGTGATAAAACATTCACCTTACGACGTGAATTTGCATAGCTGAACCAGGAGTCACCCCGGATCTGAGCTGCAAAA
>NW_024840900.1:0-1127 GCF_019175285.1 Sceloporus undulatus
GGGCATGGTATCTCTTGGACGGATGGAACTGTGACAGGGAAGAGTTCCTCGCTAACCCTGGGGAGGTCGGACTCAAGGGCGGGCGCCTGGTTAGAAGGGAGGCAGATCCCTAGCGTCTTAGTGGTCTTTTTGATGAGCGGGACGTAATCCTCGGCTCTGAACAAACGCGAGGACATGGGAATCTCTTTGGTGCTGTCGTCCTCGTCGAGGGACAACTCACCCTCTTCGGGCCCGGACTCAGAAGAATCTGGGGCAATCTCCGAGGGATCTTCCTCGGAAGAGTGGGCAGGATGGGAGCGCTTGCGGTAGGGGGTGCTCCTGTCATGCCTGGGCCTCTTGGAGGGAGGGTGGTAAGAGTGTTCAGAGTCTGACTCAGAGTAGGAATCGCCCTCGTCTCCCGCCCTGGAGCCAGAAGATGGCTGAGCGGCGGGTAGGTCTGCAAGGTCCGAATGTCCCCCTGACTCCTCGCTGGACCTTAACCCCCCAGCGGTGGCCCGCCTGGTGGTTCTGGGGCCCCCCCCCCCACGACCGGACGAAGCCCTCTGGGAGGGTAGGCTGGAGGGCTGGGAAGAGCTGTGAGGGTTGGGGTGTTGGGGCCTACCGCCTATTTCCCCCGGCCGGTGCAGGCTCTCTGGGGTAGAGCGCCCAAGATGGCCGACTTCCGGTTCCGCCTCAAGATGGCGGCCCCCATAGCTGAGCACATGGTGCTCCTGGCGGACTTCCGGGTCTCTGCCAAGATGGCGGCCCCCATGGCGAGCCCCGCCCGCTTGGTTGAGGACTTCCGGGTCCCCTCCAAGATGGCGGCCCCCATGGGAGACCATGCGGCCAAGATGGCCGCCGCCAGTGGCCGCAGACGCGGTGGCGTGGGCGGGCCCGCGGCCAAGGTCCGCCGGCCACGCGAACCCTGAACCCAGGTGGGTGTCACTGGAGGGGGGAGCGAGAGCAGCCAGGTTGGTTGCTGAAGCTCCCTGTGGGGCCAGAGCTCCTGGCCACATCCAAAGGGGCCCTCCCCCAGGGACGAAGCCCCCTCCCCAGCCCGGCATGCAGGGCCCGAAGGGGCGCAACCCCGCTGGGTCTCCCTCTGTCTGGGAGGCCCTGACTATGGACGGGGCCTCTTGGAGGATAAA
>NW_024840901.1:0-1127 GCF_019175285.1 Sceloporus undulatus
GATACACGGTTTGAAAATGTTTTTTAAAAAGTATAATTTTCAAATATCAGACCTTGATTTTCCATTTTTTATAAGAGACACCATTTTGCTATGTCATTGTATTGAATGGCACTTGAGCATACACAGATTTTGTAATACACAGGGGATCTTGGAACCAAACCCCAGCGTATAACAAGGATCCACTGTAACTTGGGCATGCATGGGTTTTGGCATCCACCGTGGGTCCTGGAACCAAACCCCAGCGTATACCGAGGACTGACAGTACTTTTATTTCACATGCTCACTGACTTCCTTGGATCTTCGCATCTTCTTCTTGAATAAGATTATTGAAGCCAGAGATTCCCATTCCACGCAAAGGCAAGCATTTCTTCTAGCACTGTCCAGAGCACGTCAGTCAGGGCACTGACTATAACTCGGTGTGAGAGATCAGGAAGGGAGACGGCTCAGGGCCTGACTGGCCCAGGCCAGAAAGATGGTCAAGGGGTCAAGGACATTGCCAGGAGGGTGCGGGGGGCATCACCTAGTGCGCTGCTGGGAAGGGGTGCTGAAGTTATGGGTCTGGCAAGAGAAAGCAAACCTCGCCCTCTTCTGCTTGTCCAGTAGCTCCGCTGGACCTGAAAAGGCTGTGAAAGAGAGGGATGATTGATTATTGATTTGCACAAATATACTAGGAATGCCTCTGAGTGTGGCAGCTCTTCCCTGGCTCAGGCGAGGTCAAACGTGAGGGTGGCAGGAACATCATCCTGGAAGAGATGCCAGTCCTGAGCTGATTGCCCAACAAATTTGGGGGCAAGCCACCCCCCACAAACTCCTTAAAAGCAACCCAGCCTTTCTAACGGATGGGAATCAGCTAGATTTTCAGATGTTGATGGACTGCAACTCCCACTCTCCCTCACCATTGGCCATGCTTGCTAGAAGCTGCTGGGTCTCTGGGAACTTTCCCCCTTTGGGGTTTGAAATGAAGGTGGCGCTCCAGGTGAGGGCTTGCCATGCCCTGCCGCCAGGAGCCAGGCCTGTCCTCTGAGTCTGAGGTGGAGGCTGAGATCCCATGGACAAGCCAGGGCTGCAGCCACTGTCGAGATCCTCCGGAGGTAAGCCTGCAGCCAGTCCCAGGGTCAGGTTCCCAG
>NW_024840902.1:0-281 GCF_019175285.1 Sceloporus undulatus
GCTGTGCATATGATATTGTAATTTAAAGGTATAATTTTAATTTTGCTAATTATTTATGTCACAACTATTGCCATTACATTCAGTGATATATTGGAATTATGATTTATGAGTAACGCCAATACTAAAAACATTACTAAGGCACGTTACAGACGGGCCATATAGTACGCGCGGAGTGCGTACTAGGGTTAGGAAGAGGCGGTGCTTCCGTACCCCTCTAACCCTAGTGCGCGCTCTGCGCGCACAAAATGGCAGCAGCCGTTCCACACGGCCGCTGCCATGAC
>NW_024840902.1:381-1127 GCF_019175285.1 Sceloporus undulatus
GCGCCAGGGCGCTTAGTGCACCCTTAGCGTGGAGCAGGAAGGAGCTCCGTTTCAGAGCTCCTTCCTGGTTTGCGCTGCTGGGCACAGCCTTCACACGGCTGCGCCCAGCGGCGCAAAGGAGAAAGGGGCCAAGCAGCCCCTTTCTCCTCCTCCCCGCCGCCGTGGGGTGTCCTTGCAGCTTGAAGCCCCAAGGACACACCTTTCCAGGCTGCGAGGAAGCAGCCTTTTGCCACTTCCCTGCAGCCCGGAAAGCGGCGGATCGGGGCCTCAGCGGCTGCCGGTCCAGCCACTGAGGCCCTGATACAGCAGGGAAAGGGGCAGGTGCAGACCGCCCCAAACGGGCCGTCTGTAACCCGCCTAAGGATTCTGTATGTTGTGGGATGGGAAAAGGCCAATTGGAGAAGTGCCACTGTACATTGACCCTAGTGATGCCACTAGCAAGGGCATGTGCCAAAATCAGTAGAGTATGTTTTTCATATACCAAGATGCATTGCCATTGACTAATCTCTGAACTTCATGTGGCAGGTAATGGCCCAGTTACTAGGTTGGGATGACCCTATGAAAAAAAAGGAGTATTCTGAAATGTCCTTTTTTGCACAACTGTTAAAAGTATAGGAACCCTCTCTCCTTTTTCATGTGGCTACCCCATTCAGGGAGTGGTTTAGAAACTTGTAGATCTAGTTGGTATGGTTGCCAGTGGTTTCTATGCCATGGTGCTTGTGCATGGGATGGTTTTATGCTTAACA
>NW_024840903.1:0-1127 GCF_019175285.1 Sceloporus undulatus
GAGGAGGTGGGTTGGCGCTGCCCACGGTCTCACCACTCCAGGAAGAGCAGGACGGGGTGGGTTGGCGCCGTGGCCGGCCTCATTAGCAGCAGCGGCAATGGCCGGAGCGGACCCCCCAAACCGGGAACAAGGCACGGGTGGGGGCCCAAACCGGACCGTGACCGGGAGGGGCCCCCCGAAACCGTGAATGGCACGGGGGCCGCCGGGTTATGGCAACCCTACTTGGGCCAAAAGGGAGGAAGCATGTCTCATTGTGTGTCTTTTGTGTCTCTTTTCTGAGAGGGTTTTCTTATTACAAAGCTCTGCTTCTTCTGGGGAACATGGGTTTTAAAAGGGATCAGAAATGGGGAGGATAGTTTTAATATAAGTGTTATTATTATTCTTCACAAACATGGGGCTTTGGCTTCTAAGAGGAGGCTTCTCCCCCGAAAAAGGCCAAAAGTGGCTCCTTTGGTTGGTTTTAAAAGTCTCCCCAGTTTCCTTATTAAGAGACTTTCAGGGAAGAAGGAAGGAGGCAGACCAGACCATCTCATATTATTAACAAATAAACACAGAAACAAACAAGAACAACAAAAATAAGGATTAGACAGAAAAACAAACTGCTTTTTTTTAAAAAAGGAAAACCATTATTAGTAAGGTAAAAACTAGACTTAGATGCTTCTGCCCTTTTACAACCAACTCAGGCTGTATCTGCACTGCAGAAATATTCCAGTTTGAAATTGTGTTAACTGTCCTGGCTCCATCCTGTGGAATCCTGGGATTTGTAGTTCATTGTGGCACCAGAGCTCTCTGGCAGAGAAGGATAAGTGTCCAAAGGTAAAATCCCAGGATTCCATAGCACTGAGGGTTAAAGACAAACCTATTACTTGCATTTACCATCCGCTGCTTCCAAACTACCAGACTAACTTTTATTTCTATCTCATTCCTTTTTGAATTATCTATTAACAAGGAAAAAGCAAATATATATTGTTCTACATAGACTTATCCTTATGAATCATTTGTTTTCTCTTGCAGTCCTCATTTACATTGTAAAATAGTTGATACAAAATCGCTCTAATTAGATTAAACTAAACATCGTTGGGCTTTTAACCTCCCAACATACTTCTGTTTTACAGCTGTTATATTTC
>NW_024840904.1:0-1127 GCF_019175285.1 Sceloporus undulatus
TTTTAAGGTCACTGCATTCTTGTGCAATGTTAATGGTCATATGTGAGCTGCAAGAATGTGTCCCCATGGACATTTAGTCGCCAGGAGAGTGGGGATGTCCGGGCAGCATGTGGCTGTGTTTCTGCAGCTTATGGAAGAGCACTGGGAAGGAGAAAACACTGTGAGATGCTAGAAGATAAGAGGTATACTCCAGTGTTCTTGTTGGGGGGGGGGAATGTATATGAAGAGGCTTTTTTATTTGTCCAGCTGACTAGTTTCTGGTGTAAACCCTTATTCATGAGTTGTAAAACTGTAAAGGTATGCACATTTATTGATAGCAGATACACAAAATAACATGGCCACATTGTCATAATCCACAGAACACTAACTGAGCCAAGGATAGGAAAATATTTTTAAACAACTTTAATCATTAAGAAGTTTAGTTACCGCTTTAAGACATACAGGATTTTACCAAGTAAAGTGTTTGTCAGGTACATGAGAAACCGATTGTTACATATATGTAAAAATAAATACAATTTTTAACAGCACTACTGCCCATAGTTCTGTTTTTAGTTTAGTTTGAGCTTGTCCATTTAATGCAATATTTATCAACATATTCTACATATGGAATGAGAGGTTTCATTTAGTGTAATGCATTAAATGTCATGTGACAAAACATTCCAAAGGTTAAATGAGCATATGCCTTATTGATTTGAGCCATTTAAATTTTTTTTTAAAATAATGTATAGCTATTTTCAATAAATATGTATTCCTTTACAATTTTACAGCTCGTGAAGAAGGGGTTACACCTGAAACACACCAGTTGAAAATAAAAAAGGCTTTCTTTATAACAACACAACTTCATACACATTTTCCCCACAAGAACACCAGAGTATACCTCTTCTCTTTCTGCAATTTATGACATCCTTCTAGGGCAGCTAAGAGTTGAGTTGCGTACATACAGAGGGGAAAAAGGCAGGGACACTGTACCAGGCCCACCCATATAGGATCCTAGCCATTAACTACAGCTTTCTCCTGTCCAATTTTAGATCATCAAAGCTAGGCTGCCTTTATTAGACTGAAAATTGTCAAAATCCTGTCTGAAAATAGTCAAAATTCACAGGCTTTTAGTAGGGAAGCTTCCCTCA
>NW_024840905.1:0-1127 GCF_019175285.1 Sceloporus undulatus
TTATCCAAATTACCTTCATGTCCCTGCTGCCCCAGATAATCTAAGCTAGGAAAAAAATACTTTTTGACTGCAACTCCTAGACTCTCTGAACTGAACTGAGCACTGGCCATGTTGTAGAGGGATTAGGGGAGCTTTTACTCTGTAAATAATAAGCATGATGAAGAAGAGCAGCATGGACAGACTTCAGGGACAGAGCAGGGGAGCCTGAGAGTCCCACCCGAGGGAACAGTCGCTGCTAAGCCTTGGAGGAGGCGTGTGGTCGTAGTGGGGGACTCCTTGCTGAGGGGTACTGAAGCAGTGATTTGTAGGCCTGACAAGATGTCTCAAGAGGTGTGTTGTCTTCCAGGTGCAAAGATCCATGATGTGACAGAGAGGCTGACAAGACTGGTCAAGCCTACTGACAAATACCCCTTCCTTTTGGTCCACATGGGAACTAATGATACTGCAAGACACAGCCTTCAGGACATCAAAAGGGATTACGGGGCGCTTGGTAGGAATCTGAAAAGAATGGATGTACAGGTTGTCATCTCTTCTCTTCTGCCAGTTGAAGGGCACGGTCCAGGAAGGGAGAGGAAAATAGCGGATGTGAACAACTGGCTCTGCAGATGGTGCCGCCGAGAAGGATTTGGATTCTTCGATCATGGGCTGCGGTTCCATGAGGAGGGACTTCTTGCAACAGACGGGTTGCATCTCATGCCAGTTGGAAGAAATGTTTTTGCCAACAGTCTCAAGAACTTGATCAGGAGGGCTTTAAACTGAGTTCTGAGGGGAAGGGAGACAATATTAAGGAAGGTGAAAGGGATGGCGAAAATAGTCAAACAGACATAGAGGAAACAAGAAAAAAAGTGCAAGGACCCAACAGTGGGATGCGAAAAAACTTGCACAGGCAGCAAGTAAAAGGGACCCATGGTCTGCGATGTCTCTACACTAATGCACAGAGCATGGGAAATAAGCAAGATATAATAGGCATCACCGAAACCTGGTGGGATGAGTCTCATGATTGGAATGTGGAAATAGAGGGGTATAATCTTTTTAAGAGAAATAGGCCAAACAGGAAAGGAGGAGGAATAGCACTATATGTCAGAGATATTTACACCAGTGAAGAGATCCAGGACATCAATCATGGA
>NW_024840906.1:0-1127 GCF_019175285.1 Sceloporus undulatus
TAGCCTGCTGGGATGCTTTTAATGACTTTTTTTGCTGATAAAGGCCCATTACAAACGGGCAGGAAAGTACGCGCGGAGCGCGTACTAGGGTTAGAAAGGGGCGGTGCTTCCGCACCCCCCTATAATAAATAAATAATAAACATTTTATTTGTATACCGCCCTTCTTAAAATCAGGGCGGTGCACAGCAAATATGCAACATACAACACAACTATACAAATTGGTTAAAACAATGCAACAATAATAATACAATTCATAAAATTCATACCGGCAAAAACACAAAATGGCAGCAGCCGTTCCACACGGCCGCCACCATGAGGATGTCACGACCGCGCCGCCTCTATACAGGGCGGCGCGGACAGTGACGTCCTCGCTCTGCGCCAGGGCGCTTAGTGCGCCCTTAGCGCGGAGCAGGAAGGAGCTCCGTTTCGGAGCTCCTTCCTGGTTTGGTCCGCTGGGCGCAGCCTTCACACGGCCGCGCCCAGCAGACCAAAGGAGAAAGGAGCCAAGCGGCCCCTTTCTCCTCTTCCCCGCAGACGCGGGGTGTTCTTGGGGCTTGAAGCCCCAGGGACACCCCTTTTCAGGCTGCGGGGAAGCGGCCTTTTGCCGCTTCCCCGCAGCCAGGAAAGCGGCGGATCGGGGCCTCAACGGCTGCCGGTCTAGCCGCTGAGGCCCCAATACACCGGGGAAAGGGGCGGGTGCAGCCCGCCCCAAACAGGCGGTCTGTAACCCGCCATAGTCTCTCAAATAAGGGCTGATCTCGACGCCAGCCTTCAGACAGAACCTATAGCAGAGGTATCCAGTGACTCTGGTAGCAAGGTTATTCTGCATCGTTTTGAGTTTGTGAGTACCGAGGACGTTGACAAGCTCCTTGGTTGCGTGAAGAAGACGACATGCCCTCTCGACCCTTGCCCTTCTTGGTTGACCGCTCAGGGAGGAGATGCTATAAAAACCGCACTCCATCTAATAATAAATGCATCTCTTCGGGAAGGTACTATTCCATCATCTCTGAAACAGGCAATGGTAAAGCCTCTTTTGAAGAAACCTTCTCTTGATCCCCTTTTAATGTGTAATTATAGGTTGGTCTCCTTATTACCATTCTTGGGCAAGGTGATCGAGAGGGCAGTCG
>NW_024840907.1:0-1127 GCF_019175285.1 Sceloporus undulatus
GTTCTCTCTAGGAATATCTAGGTCCTCCAGTGCAATTCTATGGTCAATTTTAACTAAAAGTTTCAGTGAAAGACCTATAGATTCCTAGAGAGGATACTCTACTAGGCGTTTGTAGCTCCTCCAGTGCAGTTCTATGGTCAGTGTCTGTCGGACGTTGACCACAGAGCTGCACTGGAGGATCTAGAAATTCCTAGAGAGGTGTCCTCTCAGGTATAAACGTGGTGTTTTGTTATTTGTGGTTTTCCATATTCACGGGGGACTTGTGCCCCTAACCCTAGCAAATATGGAGGAACATGTGTATCCATAAGGCACCTGCATACAAACCATCTGACAAGATTGGCTTTGAATAGTCCAAGGGTAGCATAGGTTTCAACTGGTTTTTGGAGGGACAAACCTGACAAATAAAGATACAGAAAATATACTGGCACAGTAGAAATAGCTCTAGAATAATAGAATCATAGAATTACAAAGTTGGAAGAGACCACAAGGGCCATCCAGTCCAACCCCCTGCCATGCAGGAAATCTCAATCAAAGCATCCTCGACAGATGGTCATCCAGCCTCTGTTTAAAGACCTCTAAGGAAGGAGACTCCACTACACTCCGAAGGAGTGTGTTCCACTATCAAACAGCCCTTACTGTCAGGAACACTCTTGCCAATTTTGTGACTTTCACACGGAAACTGGGATTTTTAAGAGCTTTCTGTTTGATTTCCGTGTCTGGCTCTATTCCGTGGAGATTCAGGGACTTTTGCACATTTCAGCTCCAGCCCTGAGAAAAAGTCTGAGAAAAAATCATTGATGGTGCTTGCATTATGTTTACATGAATAACACTGAGATACAGTACATTCAGCTAAGTTTCAGGCTTACTTTGTGGGACATATAGGACAATATAACCTAGAAGATATACCTTTAAGAGATTGCATGTAACAGATAATCACCTGTAGCTTATTGTAGAGGTAGAGTATATTACAACATACAATCTCTGTAAATTCTTACCAGCAATCTTCTTATCAGTCAAGCAAAACTGTTTGATGGCATGGGTAAGCTAGAATACTTTTGTCTTGAAACTGTATACAATTATGTACTTTACTGTTCATGTAAATCACTGTACTAATTGCTGTTAACCTT
>NW_024840908.1:0-1127 GCF_019175285.1 Sceloporus undulatus
GTAATTTGAGATGTTTCCTCTGCTGCATTATTGTTTCTGGGTTATTCTATGTGTTGCTCTAAGAAGGGAGAAAGACTGCTTGCCAATTGGTCATGCCCCCTCCCCAAGGAGTGGACAAAAATCTAGGTAGCTGTGCTGATCCATATAAATCAATTACTCCTGGAAGTTTTCACCTCCATCAAGAGCATGTCATTTGTAAAACTGATAGGTCTTAATTGTACAATACTTGCATTCACACAGTGATAACTCAGATAATATACTGTTGCACAGAATAATATACTGTTGCACAGAATAATATACTGTTGCACAGAATAATATGTTGTTGCATCTTTTGCCACCATAGCTTCAGTGAGGACTGAAGCTAAACTGAGAGGGAATAATGGAATCTAAAGATGGTAGCAGATTATATCATCTTCATTCCTAATGGAAAGAGCTGGTAACTTTGACTGTGTGAGCACTAGTTCCATTGCAGCACTGGAGTAAATAATGTAACAGAGTGCAGATCCTCTCTGGATTTCTCATACAGATGCCAGCCTTTGCCACCTGTCACTCACCTTGCCCTAAAACCCTTTAGACCACTACCCACTGAGTTTAATGATTGGGACTCTAAGATGGCTGCACCACTGCACAAGCAAATGTGTTTTATGTTGGGTTCAGGGTTGTAACTCTGTGACCATTTTTCTTCTTTAAAATCTTTAACTGAATGACTCTCAGGCAGAGCTATAAAAGTGAACCATTAACAAATATTGAATAAGATAAGGTTCAAACAACAAACATGTAAGCTGGCTCTATATTTATTTAAATATAAGATCTTATTTGAAAATTAATACAGCCATTTTCCTGAATTCTTTGCCTAGAGTCTAGGCCCTATACACTTCACCGTCAACCCCTTCACCAAGCTCTTAACTAATCAGAATCTACTACCTCTCCTATTTCATTCTATCTCCATTTCTATCTGAACTCATCTGTCCATGACTCTATTTGGCTCTTATCCCTGTCTTGGTCCTATCCCTGTCCTAACTTTTTTCTGCTGAGTACCTGTTCCTTCCTCTGTCTTCACCGAACCTAAGAAACAGCCAAGTCTCTGCTCTAATATAGAGGCTTTCTACACCGGCATTTGGGACGTC
>NW_024840909.1:0-1127 GCF_019175285.1 Sceloporus undulatus
GTCTTGAGGGAAGGAAACACTGCCACCACCTGGCCATGGCACTGGAATTACAAGACCGACTAAAGAAATGGTCCCGCCCCTCTCAGCACTTTCTGCCCTCTCCCCTCCTTCCATTGGGTCTCTGTCTCTGGAAGGGGGCGGGGCCTCAGCCTTGAGTCTGGGAGGAAGAAGGAGGGAGGCAGCGCCACCTGGAGGCAGGGAGGCTCTGCGCAGGAGAAATAAGGCAGCTTCAGGGAGATTGATTGATGATTCTCAGGAGTTCATCTCCCTTTTGAGGTTCCCTTTCCTTTGCATCCTTTTCATAGAAGACACATAACTGGAAAACAAACAAGCAAACCACCCCAAAAACCAACTTGTTACTTAAGTCACAAGACATGGCTGAAATGGAAACTTTTAAAGTCTTATGAAAAACCAGGAGAAGAGATCAATAAAGAATGGGAATTAGCCAATAAATATTGCAAAAATAGGTGCAAATAGAATGGAAACCGAATGATAAAATAAGAATAACAGGGTCAGAGAATCTAAGGAAACCTTAGGGAAGACTGAGGTTAACCAAAAACACAAAAATAAGCAGAAGTGGAATTAATTTTCAAGAAGCAACTGTACAATACAAATGTTATCAACGGAGGTACAAAATATGAGAGATAAAAAGAAGGAGAAAACAGTAATAATTAAGAATTAGAAAGTTGATTTACTTATTCTAAGTATAGAAATTTAAAATAGCAGATTATAAATATAAATGAATATAAGTCAGATTAGTAATTTGCATTTATATGACGTAATAATAATAATAATAATAATAATAATAATAATAATAATAGACAACCCTGGAGCGCTTCATCCCAGAGATTCCTGGTCATCACTCAGTAGAAATGAAAGACAGAAGGAAGAAAAAGGAGAGAGAGAAACTATATTAACATGCTTAAAAATGACTGTCCTGGAATTGTTACCAAGTTTGGTTTTAATAAAGTGTTGGGTCCTTGGGTCTGTGCTATGACCCCTGACTGAGCCCAGAGAGGAGAGGACTTGCCATTAATCCAAAGGCAAGGAGAACATGTAGGCAGCTCACCTGACAAAGGTAGAGCCCTAGAGAGGGATGGCATTAGACATTTCCCATAGGAAGTTTG
>NW_024840910.1:0-1127 GCF_019175285.1 Sceloporus undulatus
TTGAACAGGGCTGTCATATCCACTCTTAACTTTCTCTTCTCCAAGCTAAACATACCCAGCACCCTAAGTCATTCCTCAGAGAGCATGGTTTCCAGACCATTCGCCATTTTGGTTTCCTTCCTCTGGACATGCTTCAGCTTCTCAACATCTGTTTGAATTGTGGTGCCCAGAACTGGACACAGGATTATTGCAAGTGAGCCCTCGCCAAAACAGAATAGAGTGGCACTATTACTTTTCTTGATCTTGACACTATACTCCTATTGATACAGCCTAGGATCATATTGGTCTTTTTAGCTGCTGCATCACACTCTTGACACATGTTCAACTTGTGCTCTACTACCATTCCTAGTTCCCTTTCGCACGTAATTTAACTATCATAACAACTTCCTGTGGAATCTTGGAATTTCTAGTTTTAGTGAGGCACTATTATTCTCCACTTTGTAAGGCTTCTAAATATCAAATCCTAAACTGCCAATTCTGGAATGTTGTGGGATGCAAGTGCTATGCTTTTAGGGTATTTTGGTACTTAGCTCAATAGAGTGAAATAGTTTTACTGGGGCAACAGTGACCTCTGGACTCAGCCAATCTATAGCAGGTCCTGAATCAAACAGAGGCATTTGAAATAGGTTTTTGTGTTTTATTTAGGGGGAAAGCAAAACACAGAGACACATACATATAAGTGTTCACGCACACACACAAGAACTAGGTAACAAAGGTGGGAGTGGTGAATAGATATAAGGCTTTGATAATGGTGATACATTATCTATCCAGATCTTTATTCCAATTGCTGAGGATTTGAAATAAGAGAGGTCAGTAGTTCCCATGACAATTGGGGTCGGTGAGTACATTGAAATGTTTAGCCATGAAAACAAACAGAGTGTCTATCTGTAACTGGACTGACACTGAAGAACAGCAAGTCGGGGCTGATATTTATACTGAAATTGGTTTCTTCTTGGGAGCAGAAACTGTGGGTTCAGAAAGGTTTATATCACTTTAGAATATTTCCTTTGTGGGGGAAGAATGGTGTGAAATGAACTGAATGCAATGGGTGTTTGATGCAAATACCTCAGACAAAAGGGATTACCAAACCGCCTCTCAGATTCTTGTTGGCTCTGAATTTTGATCGC
>NW_024840911.1:0-1127 GCF_019175285.1 Sceloporus undulatus
GGGAAAATGAAATGATTATTTTCACCAGTGTCTAAATGGGGAAGGGGGCGTGATGAGGGGAGTCTGTGGATCAGATACGTAAAGTAATACAGGTCTTATCCAGCCCAGGGGCCGGAGTTTCTCCAACTGGGATATAAATCATAGAATCATAGATTCACAGAGTTGGAAGAGACCACAAGGGCCATCCAGTCCAACCCCATTCTGCCATGCAGGAACTCTCAATCAAAGCATCCCTGACAAATGGCCCTCCAGCCTCTGCTTAAAGACCTCAAAGGAAGGAGACTCGACTGCACTCCAAGGAGGGAGTCTGTTCCACTGTTGAACAGCCCTTACTGTCAGGAAGTTCCTCCTAATGTTGAGGTGGAATTTCTTTCCTGTAGCTTGCACCCATTGTTCCGGGTCCTAGTTTCTGGAGCAACATAAAACAAGCTTGCTCCCTCCTCAATATGACATCCCTTCAAAATTTAAACAGAGCTGTCATATCACCTCTTAACCTTCTCTTCCGCAGGCTAAACATCCCTAGCTTCCTAAGTCATTTTTCATAAGGCATGAGTTCCAAATTCTTCACCACTTTAGTTGCCCTCGTTGGACCTGTCTGATGAACTCCCTCTCAGGCTGGCGGATGGCAGATTTAGATGTTTATCACACTATGCTCTTAAAGAGGTACTATTCCAGTGTGACTCCTCTAGCAGCCTCCTGTTGCATGCTGGGATTGGCAGTTTTAAGGAGCTGAACTTCTCTGCCTGAGAATTCTAAATACCCCTCCTTAAAACTTCCAATCCCAGCATGCAACAGGAGGCAGCTAGAGGAGTCACACTGGAATAGTACCTCTTTAACAGCTCGTCTGATAAACACCTTAGACACTATACTTCTATTGATGCAGCCCAAAATCGCTTGTTTGCAAGAATGACAAGGGGATACTTGTCAAAGGCCTTACTGAAATCAAGATACAGTGGTGCCCCGGGTTACGAAATTAATTCGTTCCGCTGCCGCTTTCGTAACCCGAAAGGCTTTCGCAAGCCGAAATGCCATAGGCGCTAATGGGGAAAAGCCGCGATTCCGTGCGAAAAAGCCGAAAAAAAGCACCAAAATTTTTTTCGTAACCCGAAAAAACATTCGTAACCCGG
>NW_024840912.1:0-1127 GCF_019175285.1 Sceloporus undulatus
TTCTTCCTGACGTTTCGCCAGCATCTGTGGCTGGCATCTTCTCTGATCTGGCAAAACGTCAGGAATAAACTCTTCTAGAACATGGCCACATAGCCCCAAAACCCACAAAAACTATGGATGCTGGCCATGAAAGCCTTTGACTTTGCATTAATTCTAAAGTATTGTATTGATATCATTTTTACCTGCAAGAAATCTGTAAGATATCTAGTATTGCACATGTCTTTTATCTTGTGTAAAAAAAAAAAGATCCAAAATGTAAGCTTAAAGAGAGAAGGGGGACGTATATCATGAAGTAAATATATTTTCATGAAAGTTCATGGTGATTTTAATATATCCTTCCTCCTAGGAAACACAACCAACTGCTGCAACAACTAGCCAGATTCCCTTCACCAGAAAGGAAAATCAGTATGTAAGATGCTAACTAGCCCCACTTGTTATGCAAGCAGCACCGTTTCATTTGTAGTTTAGTGAGCCAGCCATCTCTGTCGGGAAAAGTGACACAACATGCTGCATTATGTTGTTCGCCCAACACCGAGCGCTAACAAACCACCCTTGGGAGGGAAGGATTGTACAAGCGGGAAAAAGAAACACTTGTTTGCACCCAGCCAGAGTTACTCAGGCATTGGCACCGGAAAACACCACAGCTGTACACACTTGCGTGCGCGCTTGCACACATGCATGCAAGCACACCTTATGGGTTTTCCTCCTTGCTCCCTCTCCCAAGGTAGTTGCAATAATAAAACACTGTGTCCAGTTGTGTTCTTTTAAATGAAAAGGCTGAAGGGAGGAAAGAAGCCCATTCCATATATGTGTTATATTATTATATTAAGGGATATTAAGTTGCTGAACGATTTTGGTTAAACAGTTCTGCCAAGTATCCGAGTAAGAACAACACACACACACACACACACACACACACACACACACACACACACTCACTTCAAGGAACATAAGTGAACATCTTTAATGGATGCTCCCCCCTCTCCAAATGTCTGTTTATCTTAAGATCATCCACCAGACTTCTTGCCCAGCCTTTTCCCTTTCGGATCATCCCATTTTTGCAAGCATAAAAGAAAGAGGGAGGGAGGGAGGGGGAACGACTGATACATATCATCTTTCTTCTGCCG
>NW_024840913.1:0-1127 GCF_019175285.1 Sceloporus undulatus
ACACAGTTGCCTTTTTATTTGTGGTGTGACCTATGCATGCAGGTTTTTAAAAAAAAAAAATAAAGAAAATAATTGATTTATTGATTTTGCAACTATTTGCCAAGGCAAGCAGTTGCTAAAAACAACTAATCGATTATTTGATCAATTTATTTAAAAAACAATCGACACACTATGGCTTGCCTTCCTCTTTCAATCTCAAACAGCCCCGTTCCTGTCCTCCTCTTCTCTCCCCATGCCTTGCCTCTCTCTTCTTCTTCCAGTCCCACACAGCCCCATTCTCATCCTTCTCTTCTTCCCCCATGCCCTGCCTTCCTCTTCCTCCTCCAAGCCCCACACAGTAAAGTGAAGCAATGAGTCCAAGAGCACCCCCAGACTGCAAACAGAGTCCTTCAGGGGAAGCGTGATCCCGTCTAGGACAGGTGGACAAATCTCCGAACCTGGACCTGGGGAACCTATCACAAGTACTTCCGTTTTCTCTGGATTCAGTCTGAGTCTGTTTTCCCTCATCCAGCCCATTACCGAGTCCAGACAAGCATCAAGAGGAGAGATGCCATCCCTGGTCACTGCATCAGTCGGAGACACAGAGAAATATATTTGTGTGTCATCAGCCTACTGATAACACCGTGCCCCGTGTCTCCGGATGATCTCTCCCAGCGGTTTCATGTAAATGTTAAATAGCATGGGAGACAGAATGGCTCCTTGAGGGACACCAGATGTAAGTGCCCTCTTATCGGAGCACACGTTTCCCAGCTGCACCATCTGGAACCTGCCCGAGAGGTAGGAACGGAACCACTGGAGCGCAGTGCCCCCAATTCCTAACTCTCTCAGGCATTCCAGAAGGATACCATGGTCGATGGTATTGAAGGCGCTGAGATGTCCAAGAGCACTAACAGGGACACGCTACCCCTGTCCATGCCCAGATGGAGATCATCGACCAAGGCGACCATGGCAGTCTCAACTCCATAGCCCGCCTGGAACCCAGTTTGAAATGGGTCTAGATAATCAGTATCATCCAAGATCGATTGAAGCTGGAGTGCAACCGCTCTTTTGATCACCTTTCCCAAAAATGGCAATAGTGAAACGGGCCGATAATTACTATGCATCAGGGGGTCAAGGGAGGGCTTTTT
>NW_024840914.1:0-1127 GCF_019175285.1 Sceloporus undulatus
TGAGAGAACTATTTTCCTTACTTACTTCGGGAGACATGATAAAGCACATTCAAATTGCCCTCCTTGTTTCTAGGCAGATGGTGGTTGCAGAGTAGAGAGGTCAGCCCTTGTACCACCAGAACTAGGAGAAAGCAGGAAACTGAGCAAATCCATAGACCTTACAATCTTTGTGAGTTGAAGCAACCAATGAATCAAGCCTTGCAAATTATAATAAGCTCTAGCAGCTGAATGTATATTTGCACAGGGCCCTTTCCTCTTTCCTGGAGTTGGGCTTCCTTCAAAATGGAGAAGAGGCTCCCTCATCTTCTTCCTGAAGATGATCCCTGAAAACTGGAAGCTCAATGCCAGGCCCTGATATATGCATCCCTACTGTCCCATGTAAAAAGAGCAAGAAAACACACATGTTACAAGAGAAGAACAGAAATAATCAATCAATAACTTTATTGCAATCAAAGATCAGCAAAAATAAAATAACACATATAACAAAACTATTCAGTTTTAAAAACAACAGCAGGGAGATAAAAGGTCCTGGGGAAAAGGAGGGAAATCAGGCTTTGACTTGAGAGTTAGCGAATGTTTTGTATTTCAATGAAGGGCTAGAAAGGAGACAGAAATGCATCTTCAGCATCCCCTTTTATGGTTGCAAACAGTTGAATTCTAGCAGCACTTCATTAACACTAATGCTGATGCTTCCATAATTAATGCTATCCTTCACAGATTCTAGATATGCAATGAAGAATGAGAATGCTCCAAATAACACAAAGGTTTATTGAATGTTCCTGTAAAGGCAAGGTGCTTTCCAACCAAAAACCTTGTAGCAGAAGTAGCATAAATAAAGATCATAACAGAACTTTACAAAATACTACCAAGTGTATGAAGGTTTGTTTTCCAAAAATGTATTTCCTTTTTTTTTTCAAGATAATCTTTATTAATTTTCCATTAAAAAATTGACAAATCCCAATGCATGTAAGTCATCATAACTGTATATCCATTGCGAATACACAAAAAAAGAAATTAAAATAAGTTCCATATAACCACTAATAGTTAAACATATCTTGTCTAATCTTAATGAACCCTTCCTAATTAAACTTCCTTCTGCCCCGGACTTGGAAATTAACAAAACTTGG
>NW_024840915.1:0-1127 GCF_019175285.1 Sceloporus undulatus
CAGAAGGGGTTTGAGCTCCCTCCGTCTTCCTGCTCTTGGCTTTGGCCCAAAACTGGGCTCTTCTCTCCCCCACAGACAGAGCCCCCTTCCCCCAGAGAAAACCCCTTCCCCCCAGAAAACTGTTGTTTCCAATGCTATTGAAGCCTATGCTGTCTGATGCTTTTTATTTGTCACAAATGTCTTTTGACTGAGAGCCTCCCCTCTTCTGAACCCCATCCCAGCCCTCCAGAGATGAAGAGAGTGCCCCATTGGAAGACCAAAGAAAGGGGCTTGCCAGCCCTCATCTCCCCCCAAATGAAGAGGAAGGGAGGAGGGTCTCTCCTCTGCCCTACTTTCCAGGAGGGAGGGGCTCCTCAAAGCCCCCTTTTCATCTAAATGCCCCTGCCCCCTCCCCCCATGGCCATGCCTCTCCTCAAGGGCCTCCTGCCCCCTTTTCTCATACACTTTCATACACTTTCTTCCTTTGAGGAGACTTGGAGGATGTGTTTGCCTCTGTTCTTCTTATGGCTGGGAACTGAGTTGAGGAATGAGAAGAGAAGAAAGTGTGTTTTGTGCAAATTCAGAACTTCTGTGCATCAAAGAGTCCAACGTGTTGAAACAACGAATAACTTTATTGAGAAGACATACTCAGAAATCCAGCATTTAAGCCAGAACTGCCCTCCCCAAGACAAAGAAAACATTGAAACCCCAAAACTTAAAACTCCACCCTCTAACAAACCTAGCCCCCACCTCCAATTCCCAGATACTATGCCCCACAGTTAACCAGGCCCCCTTTGCCAGTCTCAGAAACTAGCTCCTTCCCGTTAATAATAGCCGACAACTTTCTTCAGCCAGCATCCCACACACTTAAATGCTATCATTCCCATAACTATTCTAGCCAGCTGCAACACAGCCCAGCCCCTCATCTAGGTAACCTATATCACAAATTATAATCCCCAGACAAGTTTATAATCCAAAGCAATTATCTATATTACAGTGTGCCTGCGTCATATGCTTCCGGGCGCAATACAAGGTGTTGGTAATTACCTATAAAGCCCTAAATGGCTTGGGCCCAGGGTACCTGGAGGACCGCCTCTCCCCGTACAATCCGCCCCGCACACTTCGATCTTCAGGGCAGCTATTGTTAA
>NW_024840916.1:0-1127 GCF_019175285.1 Sceloporus undulatus
CCTTTGTTTCAAATCTCAGCTGAGACCTGGGAAAATTATTTTGCAAGCTTATATGATAACTCTACAAGGCCATTTAAGGACCCCAGGCTGAATGCTTCTACCTTACCCTGCTGGCCACCCGTATCATATCTGGAAATTAAGACCCTAATCAGTCAGCTCAAACCTGCAAAGGCCCCTGGTGTGGACCTTATTACTAGTGAAGTTCTAAAAAATGATTTAGACTGGTGGTTACCTATCCTATCTACACTATTCACAGCAATAGATAGAACAGCCATGATTCCTCCTGATTGGAGCCTTGCCATTATAATTCCCATATATAAAAAAGGCAGAAGAAATGATCCATCAAACTTTAGACCAATCAGTTTATTAAGTCAAGTTAGCAAAATGTATGCTAAACACTTACAAACTAAATTAATGGACTGGCTAGAAGCTGAAAATATGCTGAGTGAAGAACAGGCAGGATTTAGAGCTGAAAGATCAACAATTGATCATGCATTGCTGCTGCAACATCTGACAGAGAAATATCTCCAAATGGGTATCCCCCTTTATGCTGCATTTATAGATTTCAAATCTGCATTCGACACTGTTTCCAGACCCAGATTATGGGACAAACTCATGAATAGTTCAATAGACAAACGTTTACTTCTGTTACTTGTCAGATTGCATGAAAATAACCGTCTGAGAGTGAGATGCAGCTCCTTAGGTCATATGTCAAAAGAAATCCAGGTTAGGATTGGAGTTAGACAAGGGTGTGTTCTTGCCCCGATTTTGTTTAATTACTATATAAACTCCCTGGTACCTTACTTGAGTGATCCTTCCTTCCATCCTCCTAAAATTGCAAATAGACACGTAAATCTATTGCTTTATGCTGATGATGTAGTCATCCTATCTCTGACTTCTATTGGACTTAGGAGAGCCCTGAGATCGCTAGCCAACTACTGTGTAGAAGAAAAACTAACAATAAATCATTCTAAAACTAAAATTATTACCTTCTCTAAACAATTTAGGAGAAGAAATTGGACATTGGGAAAGGAAACTATAGAGCAGGTTAAGACCTTCAGATACCTAGGGATTATATTCCAGGCCACAGGGAACAGATCTGCTCATTCAGACTTTGTCTCAAAAAA
>NW_024840917.1:0-1127 GCF_019175285.1 Sceloporus undulatus
GACAACACCACCGTTATGTACTACCTCAACAAACAAGGAGGTACAAAGTCGAGGACTCTACTGTCAGTCACCACCCGCATCTGGGACTGGTGCATAGGTCACAAGATCTTGCTACAGTGCATCCATCTGCCCGGCGATCAGAATGACCTTGCAGACCGACTCAGCAGGTCATCCTCCACTTGCCACGAGTGGAGGCTACACCCAGAGGTTACGACCCAACTCTTCAACCGTTGGGGAACCCCCCTCCTCGACCTGTTTGCCTCCCGGCAGAACACTCACAACGCAAGATTTTGCTCACGGTACAGAGACCCAAGATCGGAAGGGGACGCCTTCCAGCTCAAATGGACTCAAGGCCTCCTGTACGCCTTTCCCCCGTTTCCTCTGATCATGCGGGTCCTCTCGAAGATGTTGGCCGACCACACGGACGCAATCCTAATAACTCCGTGGTGGCCCAGGCAGCCTTGGTTTGCTCCGCTCCTACAACGAGCACAGCACCATCTCCGCTTGGAACACCGGCCCGACCTGCTCTCGCTCCACGGCGGGCAAGTCCACCATCCCGAGATGGAATCTCTCCCATTGGTAGCATGGAGGATTCGATCCTGAGGACACTTCCATCCGGTGTACAAGACATCATCAAGGCAGCACAGAGACCATCTACTCAGAGGTCTTATGCCTACAAATGGGATAGGTTCCTAACCTTTCTACAAACAAAGGACGTTCCACCATCCCGTGTCTCCATCCTGTAGTCCTGGACTTCCTCATGACTTTAGCAGGTTCAGGTCTCTCCTTGAGCTCTATCAAATGCTACCTGTCGGCTATTTCATCTCACTACCTGTTTCAGGACAAACCCTCTCTCTTTAGGGACCCTCTCATAAAGAGGTTCCTTAAGGGATTCAATAATTTGCATCCACCGATTCTAGATCCTACGCCACAGTGGAGTCTAGACACCGTCCTGGCACATTTGGTATCCAAGCCCTTTGAGCCCTTAGCTACCACGGACCTAAGACTCCTGACTTGGAAAACGGCCTTCCTGGTAGCCATCACGTCAGCCCGCCGAGCTGGTGAATTGTGTGCCTTGAGGATGGACCAACCCTTCCTCCGTTTCCACAAAGACAAGGTGGTGCTCC
>NW_024840918.1:0-1127 GCF_019175285.1 Sceloporus undulatus
CTTGCCATGTTTGCCTAGAGATGTATTGGAATGCTGAAAAGGTGCTGGTCAGGTAGCTCCTAAAACATCAAGGGGCAGGGGGAACAGTCAGGAGGAGGAGAAGAGTGTTGTAAATAAGCCCCATCTGGAGCTCAAGCCACAGGCAGTGGGACAGCTTTTCTTGTCTAAAAGAATAAAAGTTGGAAGAGGATGCCACATGAACCACATTTTAGAGCTCAGGAAAATAATTCAGGGACTTCTCAAACCAACCAGCTACCCAGGGGCTAGGGTCACCACATGTTTCTTATTATAAGGGATGTCTCTTGTTTGAGGGCTGGGAAGCTAACCCCTTCCAGAACACTCCTTATTTGAAGGCTCAAAAGGTTTCGCTTTCATTTAGACTGAATGAGATACCAAAATAAAATTACATAAAATCCTGTTGTTTGGGGTGTGGGTCCTTCATAAATGTGTGTGTATCATGTAATTTATAAATGTAGACAATGTGTTAATTGTGTACTGTATCGGAATACATGACTAGATTATATTAAATCAATCTTTTCATCTGGTATTTAGGTAGAACACAAACTTGTTAATAGCTCATTCCTGAAGGTCAATCCTGTCATTAATTGTCATGAATTTCAACTGTCCCTTATTGCTGTTTTGAAAATCTGGCAATACTACCTGAGATCCTTTCAGACAACAGAGTTCTAGAGCTATGATTCCACTTTAACTACCATGGCTGCACCCTATAGCATCCTGGGGTATATAGTGGGGTATGGCTAGGGTTGCCATAACCCGGCTGCAACCGGGTTTTTCCTTCACGGCACAGGTGCAGCCAAAAACCAGGAAAAGCCCGGTTGCAGCGGGGTTGCTAGGCAACCCTGGGGCCTCGCTGCCCTCCTCCTCCTCCACCACGCATGGCCGCGCGGAGGAAAAGGAGGCAGCGAGGCCTGGGGCGGAGGAGTCTGCAGGGAGGCGGCGCCTCTTGGGCGCAACCGTGCCAACCTCCCCGCCTCCCTGCAGCCTGCTCACCTCCTTTTTGGTCCCTGCGGGGGCCAAGAAGGAGGCGAAGCCCCGGCGATGGCCCGCGCTCTCCTCGTCTCCTTGCTGGTCCCTGCGGGGGCCAGGAACGAGGCGAGGCCCCGGCG
>NW_024840919.1:0-1127 GCF_019175285.1 Sceloporus undulatus
TCACTAGGTGTGCCTTTGAAGAAAAACATTTCCTACAATGCTGGCATTTGTAAGGCTTCTCTCCTGTGTGGACTCTCCGATGTATCACTAGCTGCGCCTTTGAAGAAAAACATTTCCCACAATGCTGGCATTTGTATGGCTTCTCTCCTGTGTGGACTCTCCGATGTATCACTAGCTGCGCCTTTGAAGAAAAAACATTTCCCACAATGCTGGCATTTGTATGGTTTCTCTCCTGTGTGGACTCTCCGATGTATCACTAGGTGTGCCTTTGAAGAAAAACATTTCCTACAATGCTGGCATTTGTAAGGCTTCTCTCCTGTGTGGACTCTCCAATGTATCACTAGCTGCGCCTTTGAAGAAAAACATTTCCCACAATGCTGGCATTTGTATGGCTTCTCTGCTGTGTGGACTCTCCGATGTATCACTAGGTGTGCCTTTGAAGAAAAACATTTCCTACAATGTTGGCATTTGTAAGGCTTCTCTCCTGTGTGGACTCTCTGATGTATCACTAGGACTGACTTGTAAGCAAAATATTTCCCACAGTGCTGACATTTATGTGACTTCTTTCTTCTGTGGATTCTCTCGTGACTGACAAATTCTTCTGTAAAAGAGAACAATGACAGAGATAACTCAATCTCAGTGTTAAGAGGGGAAAGTGTTATCCCAAGAATTAGCCCCACGTTCACCCCTCCCTATTTGAGATTAAATTAATAAAGTTGGTGTGAGTGACCTGAGCATGACCCTGTTCTGGTTGCCCCCAAATCCAGATAATGATTGTAGCTCATAGGAGCTACAAAGAAGAGATTGAAGGGGATGTGCCATGAGGAAATCAGTAGAAGCAGATATTCAGGCCGTTGAAAAATATTCCATTAAATATCTGTAAAACTAGTTTAATTGAAAAGTGGCATCATTTCCTGTGAGATTGCCATAGAGTGTTGAGTCAGAGCACATGGCATGATGCAAGCTAACTGCAGAGGATGCTTCATACTTTGTGGCACCAGGAGATGACTCACAACCAATACAGAATACAGTTCCCATGAGGTCAGTTAAAGCGCTCTCAGATTGGACTATTGCTGCCGTGTGTTTTGGACCTTTCTTGGCCGCAAACTGTCCATAGCATTTTCCAC
>NW_024840920.1:0-1127 GCF_019175285.1 Sceloporus undulatus
TAGCGCCTTCTCTGTGGAATGCCTTACCTGAAGGGATCCACCTTAGTGGAACAGTAGAAGCCTTTAAAAAGGCATTAAAAACCCACCTCTTCCTACAAGCCTACCCTCCCAATTCCTTCTAAGATTATCTTTCCCCTATTGAATCTGATGTATTGATAGTCATGATTTTAACATTATTACTGTATGTTTTTAACTATGCTTTTGGATTTAATTAGTTTTACTGTGTATTTTTAATATGTGAATTGTGGTACTGTTTTTACTGACTGTCTTTACTGACACTTGTACACCGCTTTGATCTTGGGAAAAGCGGTTAATAAATAAACAATTTATTATTATTATTATTATTATTATTATTATTATTATTATTGTTATTGTTATTATTATTATTACTGACTGTTGGCCAAGTTGCCTGGGGCTTCTGGGAGTTGAAGTCCAAACTCTGGAGGACCATAGTTTGGGAATCACTATGCTAGAGCATTCTGGTTGAACATTCTAAATTCCATAGGACGGAACCATGGCAGTCAAACTGGAATTAATAGGGCTATAACAGTGCAGTGTGAGCAGGTCCCCGACCTCAGATCTTCTCTCCCTTTGCTTCTGGGGAAAGTTCCTCATCTGATATTAGAACTCCAATGTCAAAGAGGTGATGGAGGGTAAGATTTGGTGGTATGGTTTAGGGAGAGCAGTAGGGGGCATGGATCTGCAGGATCCAAATATTCTAGTCCTCAACTATACAATTACTGTACTAAAAAAATAATCCAAACCTGGAGCCTTATGCTCACAAAGGATAAGGAAATAACATTTATAAACAATCAGAAGGATGCTTGGACTTTAGACAGCTTCAACACTATCCACAGGATTACCCTGTAAATGTATTAATAGTAGAAAATATGTAAGTTGATGATGAAGTGTGGAAATGATCTGAGAAAGAAATATACACAGAGACAGATTTAAATACACATATGTAGCTATCAACAAATACCATCTGTTCATGAATAAAAGCTCATACATTTCCAGCCCACCCTTCCTGTAAAATCCAGTTATTTCCAATGGGAAGAATTTATAATTGTAACTCCCCCTATCTTTCCTCAGACTAGAGATGGCTGCTTCTAGGAAGTGAGAAGAAG
>NW_024840921.1:0-1127 GCF_019175285.1 Sceloporus undulatus
CTAACCGGTTTAAAGAGCTGCTATGGCTGCCGGGGCTCTGCCCTTGGTCCAGTCCCCTCCCTTTCCCTCCGCTTGAAGGGACCTCAGTGGAGCTCCCTTAAAGCCCAGGCTGCCAAGGAGGGGACTCTGCCCTTGGCCCATCAAGTTACATAGGTTTTATCCTATTTTCTTCAAACATATGCCAGCATATGAAGCCCCAACGTTTTATAGGGGCTTGCCTTCCTTCCCTCCCAAGGGAATCTTCGGAGGGAAGACTTCTCAGTGAGGCTGAGAAGCACTCTCCCGGCCAGAGTCCGTAGGCTTACTGAAATCCCCCACCTCCCTTCCCCATAGAAATCAATCCAAAAACTGAGTTTAAAAGGAGCAGAGGAGAGCCCTTTGGGTCTGCATCTGGGAGAGATTTTAAACTCCGTTTTTGGATTCTTTCCTATGGGGAAAGAGGGGAGAGAGAGAGAGATGGCAGGACATCCCCATAGCCAAGCATCCTCTGCTCCCCCCAGATGAAAACCCCATAGGGCTCAGTGCTCTTTAAGCTCCGTTTTTGGATTCTTTCCTATGGGGAAAGAGGGGAGAGGGAGAGATGGCAGGACAACCCCATAGCCAAGCATCCTCTGCTCCCCCCAGATGAAGACCCATAGGGCTCAGTGCTCTTTTAAAACTCCGTTTTTGGATTGATTCCTATGGGGAAGGGAGGTGAGGGATTTCAGTAAGCCGAGGGACTCAGGAGAGGCGAGCTCCATGGCCCAAGCCTCCCTTTTCCCTCTTTCCTGGGGGCAGCGCCTCTCCCGAGCCGTCCAACCACTGAGTGGCGACGTCATCAGAAGACAGCCCACAAAACTTAATACAGCAAACCGTTCTCAGAACGGTTTCAAGAAAAAGGAATCGCAGTGCGGTAAACTGCCGTTCTGATCCCGTTCTGATCCCGTTTTGATTTCTAATGCGGTAATATCCGTTCCAGGAACGTTCTCATCACGTGATGAGATGGAACGTTCTCAGAACGCAGTGCGATAATCTCCATAGAATCATAGAGTTGGAAGAGACCACAAGGGCCATCCAGTCCAACCCCCTGCCATGCAGGACCTCTCAATCAAAGCATCCTTGAAAGATGGCCATCCATCCTCTGTTTA
>NW_024840922.1:0-1127 GCF_019175285.1 Sceloporus undulatus
AATAGCTGTCCATCCAGTTATCTCACATATCCACAAAGTTGTACTAGCTGATACATCAAATACTGTGCATTAGAACTCAGCACATTTCATCTTCAGCTTCATCTCCTTAGATCTGTACACATCTGAACATTGTCCATGCTGAGAGAATTACTTTTCACAAAGAAGAAGAGACAACTGATCTAATTTAGTCATCAGCATAATTTCATTTTGAGGGCCAAAAATGTCTCTCACATCTCATGTGCACTGCAGAAATAATGCAGTTTGACATTGCTTTAACTGTCATGACTCAGTGCTATGGAATTCTGGGATATGTCGTTTGTTGTGGCACCAGAGCTCTCTGACAGAAGGTTAAATAACCCACAAAACTACAATTCCCAAAATTCCATAGCACTGAGCCATGGTAGTTAAAGCAGTATCAAAGTGCACTTTTTTTCTGCAGTGCAGAATAAATCTCAGTCTTGATGTTTGTGTGTTCTTTCTAGTCCCACCTGTATATTCCCTCTACCCTTGTTTCATATCAGGTTGCAAGGCAGTTTTACTTTTCAAATGGGTAACATTCAGCGGTAGATGTGTTGGCCATTTAACAAATACAAACAAAAATCCATCACTGATACCAGGTCCAAGTTCAGGACATTTAAAGTCTATTTGCATCTCAAGAGGGACTCCTCTTTTGCAATCCAGTATGTCTCCATTCCTGTGAACTCACAGGCCTCTTTGTAGGCAGAGAACAATGGATTTTTCAAGAAGCCTCCATGTTTTTGCATCAGGAAGATTTTGGTGATGTAGAGGTAAAACATGAACATTCAGTCCAAATTTAAGAAGAAAATGCAGTGGGCATGTTCAATATTGTCTATTCACGCTGTCTTGAGTTTCTTGAAACCAACTCCGTTCTGGATCCCTTCCAGTCTGGTTTTCGCCCACGGCACTCCACAGAGACGGCCCTTACTAAGATCTCGAATGATCTTTTGTGGGCCAAGGCGAATGGCCTCTATTCTATCCTTGTCCTACTCGATCTGTCTGCGGCCTTCGACACCGTGGACCACTGTCTCCTAATAGATGTACTCTCTGACCTTGGTTTCTCGGGCCTTGTTCTCGATTGGTTCACATCTTACTTGTCAGATCAATCT
>NW_024840923.1:0-1127 GCF_019175285.1 Sceloporus undulatus
CGGCAAAAGGCCCCTTCCCCGCAGCCTGGAAAGGGGTGTCCTTGGGGCTTCAAGCCCCAAGGACACCCCGCGGCAGCGGGGAGGAGGAGAAAGGGGCCACTTGGCCCCTTTCTCCTTTGGTTCGCTGGGTGCAGCCGTGTAAAGACTGCGCCCAGTGGACCAAACCAGGAAGGAGCTCCAAAACGGAGCTCCTTCCTGCTCTGCGCTAAGGGCGCACTAAGCGCCCTGGCGTGGAGCAAGGACGTCACGTCCGCTCCGCCCCGTATAAAGGTGGCGCGGTCGTGATGTCCTCATGGCGGTGACCATGTGGAACAGCCGCCGCCATTTTATGCGCGCAGAGCATGCACTAGGGTTAGGGGGTGCGGAAGCACCGCCCCTTTCTAACACTAGTATGTACTCTGCGCGTACTTTCCTGCCCGTTTGTAACAGGCCTTAGTGTTTATATGTTTTAAGTACTGTTTTCACTATATGTACCAAGTGAATTTTGCATTCTAAATTTGCTGTGAGTAAATTTGTGAATAAGTCAATGTTTTTATTGTTTATGTATGTTCTGGTCTATGATTGAAACAGATCTATTCATTCATTCATTCATTCATGCACTTCTAACTGAAATTTGGTTGTACATGAGAAGGAAGGTCACATCATTTCAATTTCTTTTTCTTTCCCTACAAAGGAAATAAAAATGATGTCATTTCCTTTCCCAGGGTATGAGACGTTTCAGTTTGCAGCCTGCTGGGATCAGGAATGGCAACAATTTCCTTTGGCTGAAATTACTTTAAAGTAAATAAAGAGAAGAAGGAAGACCACCACCACCTCATATCCTAGTAAGAATTTCCCCAAAGCTACCAAGAGAGAATTGTGGTGTGAATCCTATTTGTTTTGGGGTTTTTTTAATTGAATTGAACTGAATGGGATAATGATGTGATGATTAATGAACAGGAATTTGGAAAGCAGAATCCACTTGGTACATACAGATAATGAACTGAAGAGAAATTGAATTTGGAGCAGGACGTGGCAATAGAGGGAAATTAATAATCCTGAATTACTTGATCTACGGTGGGTTGCAAATTAATTGAACAATTTATTTGGAGTGATTTGAATGGGAAGTTAATTGCATTGCTTTTTGT
>NW_024840924.1:0-1127 GCF_019175285.1 Sceloporus undulatus
GATGGGATAGGTCCCTGGGGGTCCCTGGGGCCAGGATCAGGATGCAGGAGCAGTCAGGAGATGATGGGATAGGTCGCTGGGGGTCCCTGGGACTAGGATCAGGATGCAGGAGCAGTCAGGGGATGATGGGATAGGTAGCTGGGGGTACCTTGGGCCAGGATTTGGATGCAGGGGCAGTCAGGGGATGATGGGTTAGCTTGCTGGGGGTCCCTGGGGCCAGGATCGGGATGCAGGAGGAGTCAGGGGATGATAGGATTCATAGGAGGCTGAAGGAGGGGAGCAGATCAGGGTCTAGGAGAAGGCAGGGGATGATGGGATTGGTGGCAGGCTGAAGGAAGGGAGCAGATCGGGGTCTAGGAGGATGCAGGGGACGCAGGGGATGATGGGATCAGCTGGTTGGCAGAAAGGAGGAGATGGCATGAAGGAAGAGGAGGGGAATGACGGAGCAGGAGGCAGGGGCCAAGGAGGGTGGCATCAGAGTGCTTTTTCACACCAGAACAAATCGCAGTGCAATTGAAGGCAGCCTGGAAGCGAATTCTCTGGAGTCATGAGAACAGGACCCGGAACAATGGATGCAAGCTACAGGAAAAGAGATTCAACCTCAACATTAGGAGGAAAAACTTCCTGACAGTAAGGGCTTTTCGACAGTGGAACAAACTCCCTCGGAGTGTAGTGGAGTTTCCTTCCTTGGAGGTCTTTAAGCAGAGGCTGGGTGGCCATCTGTCGGGGATGCTTTGATTTGGATTCCGTGCATGGCAGGGGGTTGGACTGGATGGCCCTTGTGGTCTCTTCCAACTCTATGATTCTATGAACATTGGACTTTTTCCTGTTTTTATCAAAATGAGGGGTGACTTCAGAAACACTGTTGAAGCAATTCGCAAGGGGCTCCCATAGAAATCAATGGCATCTGATAAAACAGTCAGTTTATGACATGAAACCGCATCATTGGAAGTGCAATCACTTTGGAAGTGAGCTGGAAGGGAGTCACAACACCACCAAAAAGCTCAGTGTGATATGCTCCGTATAATGCATTTGGCTTCCAAAGATTATAGTGCATTTAGCCATTTGTTGCCAAATTTCAGAGGCAAATGTCATTTCTTAAAAGCAGTTCTGGGCAGCACTGTGGG
>NW_024840925.1:0-1127 GCF_019175285.1 Sceloporus undulatus
AACAGGGCTATCATACCACCTCTTAACTTTCTCTTCTCCAGGCTAAACATCCCTAGTTCCCTAAGTCCTTCCTCACATTGGCTTCCTTTAACTGCCATGGCTCTCAGTGATATGGAATTGTTAGATTTGTAGTTGTGTGTCTATACAAGCATTCCAGGGGGGGAAAATCACTCTGTGCTTAATAGACTATAGCACCGTTTCCTAAACCTGGTTTTCAAATCCTGTATAAACATTTCTGCTTCAGACTCAAGAATGGCCTTTCTTCTTCTGTGAAGAACACTGCGACATCTCAAAAGGTGATCTGCAATAGAAAATAGCCCTCATCCAGAGAGCGATTAAGGAGGGAAGCACATGGAGAATCCCAAATATGATTTGATCACTTCAGGACATCAATAGAGTGGGACAAATTGGGATATCCTCCCTTCTCTTTTCCTTAGCTCCCTGGATCTTCAAGAATGGGGTGAGAGGGAAAAGACAAGGCTGCAATCTCTGTTCCTGGTCATCTAGATTTCTCCTGTGATGGGAGTATTTGTTTAGCAATGAAAGCTCTTCCCTGGAGGTCTTCCCAATTTGCTTTACTAAACTGACAGAAGTCTAGGGCAGCATCACCCAATCAGCAGATTTATATATACCAAACTCGGAAGCTGCAAATGGTGCAAAACATGGCAGCCCGGCTGGTCACTGGTGTTCCCAGGACCAGCCACATAACACCGGTTTTAAAAGATCTCCATTGGCTGCCCATTCGCTTCCGAGCTCAATATACTGTATAAGGTGTTGGTAATTACCTATAAAGCCCTAAATGGCTTGGGCCCAGGATACCTAAAGGACCGCCTCTCCTCGTACATTCCGCCTCACACCCTCAGAACGTCCGGGCAGCAGCTACTGAAGGTGCCTGGGGCTAGATTAGTCTCCACTACGCGGAGGACGTTCTCCATAGCTGCCCCAGCCCTTTGGAATGCGCTGCCCACAGAGCTCCGCTCGTCTACTACCCTGGCCCAATTTAGGAAGGACCTGAAAACCTTCCTATTCCAACAGGCATTCCCTGAATAAATATCCTGTGGGCCTCCCTCCTCTTTCGTGGCCAAGAGGTTGGGCTATGGGGCTTTTTATTGTTGGTTTGTTTTAAT
>NW_024840926.1:0-1127 GCF_019175285.1 Sceloporus undulatus
TTCGTGACGTCATAATGGCGGCCCCCGTGTGGAATGGGCGCCGCCATTTTGTATGTCCTGGGGACGTACTAGGGTTAGGTGCGTGCGTAAGGCATGCACTTTGCCTAACCCTAGTACATCCCCAGGACATACTTTACGCCCGTTTGTAACGGGCCTGAGATTCTATTATTCCATGAAAGTGTTAATTTTTATTGCTTCAAAAAGTCCATTATTAACCTCCTTTTGCACAAATTCTGCTGTTATGATTTGCAGCGTGAAAGCCAAATTCTGCTTCAATTGTGGTTTTCAGTGGTCAAGGGTAGAGAAGAGAGCAGTCCCGAATGCATTGTACCTTTGAAAACAGCATTGTTTAATGGGAGAAGAGCCTAGCTGGATAAGGCTCCAAACCTATGTTTCTAGTCAGTATATTTATTATCAACAATATGGAACATTGCCTCAAATGGTATTCGTTATTGGGCTCAGAATAAGTCTAATATGACAAAGGGAGTTGCTTAGAGTTTCAGGACAATATGTTCAGTATGTCCATTATTTCCTTTAATTGAAAAGAAGTCTTAACAAACAAGTGTTCAGTGTTAATTGTTATTGAAACTGCCTGAAGGTCATAATTTCACTGGAGGAAAAATCTTTAGTAATTTTCTAGTGTTTCCATTGTAAATAAGTTTAATTCGTGTCATCTCTTTTTCATACCATCACATTTTTAATCAGGACATAACAATGATTTGTCAAAGATTCTATATACTGCACCTGGTTGTTAAACATATATAAAAACATTGTTCTTAGAATGGGGACTCATATTTGCCAAATTTCCAGTTCTGAAGTAAAGACTAATCAAGGTCTGGGAGGCACCATGTAACAATTTTTCTACCCACTCCCCACTATAATATGGCTGTATTATATAGAATTGTTTAAAGTAATCCCTAGTGGTATTCAAAAGAAAGGTGCCTGTTGAGAGTAATGGACTGGATGAGGGTGAATAATTTGAAGTTTAGTGCAGACAAGACAGAGGTGCTTCTGGTACTCCTAGTGAGAAGGCAAATTAGGGAATATGGACTGAACATGTGCTGTGCTGCTTGGTGTTATGCTCCCTCAAAATCCAGGGTCACAGTTTGTGTACACTCTTGATCTCA
>NW_024840927.1:0-1127 GCF_019175285.1 Sceloporus undulatus
ACATTAGGAAGAACTCCCTGACAGTAAGGGCTGTTCGACAGTGGAACACACTCCTTCCTCGGAGTGTAGTGGAGTCTCCTTCCTTGGAGATATTTAAGCAGAGGCTAGATGGCCATCTGCTGGGGATGCTTTGATTTGGATTTCCTGCATGGCAGGGGGTTGGACTGGATGGCCCGTGCGGTCTCTTCCAACTCTATGATTCTATGATTCTATGATTCTATGGCGGGTTACAAACCGCCATAAAATACGCGCTCTGTGCGTACTAGGGTTAGGAAGGGCCGTATTAGGGTTAGGAAGGTTCTTACCTTCCTCATGGCGCTTCCTCCCAGTACGCGCGGAGCGCGTCGTAAATGGCGGTGCCCATCCACATGGGCGCTGCCATTTTGACATCTTGGACGCTGTGCATCCAGACGTGTCACGGCATCCAGACGTGTCACGTTTTGAAAAGGAGCACCATTTTGGCGCTCCTTTTTCGCTGCGCAGGAAAGCCTCACGGTCTGGCCACTGGGGCTTCCCTACGCAGCGAATGGAGGTGGCGGGAAAACGGCCCCTTGTGGGCCGTTTGTAACCCGCCTATGATTCTCATGGAGAGAGCAGCAGAGGAGGAGGAAAAAGTAAAAATAAAATTGTTTAGAGTTGCATTAAAAGCCTGGGCACCCAGCTCCTCCCATTTCCAGCTGGCAAAGGGTTGACTTTCTACATGCAAACATATCTTTATATGTATTGGTTTTATGTAATATTGGTGCACCAGGAAAGCAAGGGAAGGCAATCTGATGGGTGCAAACACTTGGGCCTTTTGTACCATCTGGAGTAAGGCAGGGAGTAGAGTGTCAGCTTGGCAACTCATGAGCCTTCTTGTTGATCAAATCCTAGCAGTAGCAATGGAGAACACGGGGAAAAACTCCCCATGGGCTGGCAATGCTATTGAGCTTTCTAAAAGCTCCACAGCCTGTTTCTGCAAAAAGAAGATGTTTGGGAAGCAGTGCTGTCACATCCTCTTAGTGTAGGGTTGCCATAACCCGGCTGCAACCGGGATTGTCCCAGTTTTGGAGGCACCGGCCCCCTCCCGTCCCGGGTGCCGCCAAAAACCGGGACAACCCTGGTTGCAGCTGGGTTGCGCCACAACC
>NW_024840928.1:0-1127 GCF_019175285.1 Sceloporus undulatus
TTGACAATCTCAGCTTGATCATCTTGGATTCCAGGGTGGCAAAGCAGTAGATTGCCCTCCCTTCCCTCCTGTGGCATTGCATCTGCCCAGCCAGACCTGGAAGGACTTGGGCAGCTAGACAGGCAGACAGCTGGATGGACAGGCAGGCAGGAGATGTAGAGAACTGCCCCACCTTGCCCAGCAGAGTGCCCCCCTTTTCCTGCCATTGCCTCTTCAGGAGGGAAGCTAGGTCAATGCTCTGCAATGAGGGCATCCTTCCCACTTTGCAGAGTCACACTGGCTGGTAGCAGCTTGAGATGGAAGACAAGCAACCACTCCACTAGGTGTTCACTGCCCCAAGCTTTCATACACTAGGTGTTCACTGCCCCCTGCCCACATCCACCCTAGTGATGCCCCTGATCCAATCCAAAAAAGTTATTTCTCCAAACTCTGCCCCCAAAGCACTATCTTTTAGCTTTGGTTCTTCCATACCCTCCAATTGTCCCAATTTGGCAAGGACAGTACCTGTTTGTCATCCCACTTTTTCAGCTGTTTTTAAAATAGCCCAGTTTCGCTCTTCTTTTCCCACTGTATCACTTTCTCCTCAGCTTACTTCAATTGATACAAACTGAATTCAAAGTGTAAAAGTAGTTTGCACTCAACTAACTAAATGGGGGGAGAGGAAGGGGGTGGTCTCTTGCCCTTCCCAGTAGGCTCAAGCAAAAGCAATCTGATGCAGCCTCTCTGTGTGTTCTTCATTGATAACGTTTGCCATCTTGACCACACTCTGATTTGCTTAGCCGCACATGTCCCAGGTTTCATATGTGACATGCTGAGGGTATGTGTTTCCTTTCTGTTTATGTGCTTCCTCCTCCCCATTTAAACTTGTAGTAAAGTATTAAGGGTCTGAAGTGACCATGCTGGCTGGGTGATCCTAGACATCCTTGTCCAAAAAACTACAACTTTTCCAAGCCCAGCAGTCACTCATGTGTGCATCAAACACATTCTTAGGTTTACTAAGGCTCGTTACAGACCGCCCCTTAGGGGCGGCCTGTAGGCGCACCTTTCCCCGCCGGATCGGGGCATCAGCGGCCAGAGCGGCAAAAGGACCCTTCCCCGCAGCCTGGAAAGGGGTGTCCTTGGGGCTT
>NW_024840929.1:0-1127 GCF_019175285.1 Sceloporus undulatus
CTCCACAGAGTAAAAGCCTTGTAGAGGGATATTGACTCTCCAAAGAAAATATGGTTTCAGATAAGCTATCCCAAATATTGTTAGGACCTACGTTCTTTGCTAAGTTAGGGGGAAAGTAAACATGTATACAAATTAAGGAACCAAAACACATGCTCTTGATGACAAGCACTTGTATACAGTGTGGAAAAGCACTAGTTATTGGTTGTATCTCAGCCTGCAAATCAACAGATATGAATATTGTGAGACCACCACTACCACGGCTTCTTGTACAATTTTTAACTGCGGGAACAGAAAATGCTTGAAATTCATTAAGAGATGGCAAATTAGTTTCAAGAGCCCATGTCTCTTGTAAACATAGTATTTTAAAAGATTGAAGGTAATTTGCAAAATCTGCGTCATGGAATTTATTTCCCCAGCCCATGATATTCCAACATAGGCCTGTTACAGACAGGCCAAAATAAAGCTGCTTCGAGTCACTTTGGAGGTATGGTATTTCAATGATGCATGAGTCCTAAGAGTCCAAAATCCACACCAAAGCTGCACTCCAGTCCTTAGGACTCATTCCACAGTGGTATAGCCAAATCCTTTGTAGTAAGCAGCATATTTTTAAGGCCGTCCACTCTGGATGTGATGTCATGTTGTTCTATATTAATTATTAAGTCGCTTGAATCTGTGGCCTGTTTCTCTGTGGGTTGCCTCTCTGCCGTACTGTTGGAAGTTTTAACTGAATTGGGCTTCGGTGTAGTCTTACTCAAGGTCCCTTTAGGGATTCCTTTAGGAATTGTCAAGTGGGCGTTACTTTGATCTGCAAGCCCCCCACTACCATGCTTATTAGGGAACAGAGGAGATATAATTTGATCACGAAAACCCTGTGCTGGAATTATTTGGAATTTGAATAAAAAGGATTTCATTTTCAACAACATGAGAGGAATTGTAGATTGTTCAAAAGTTAACAAGATTCGCTTATGAGCTGATATATTAGGAAGCCATTCCACAGCAAGGAAATCAATGTCGTAGGAGGGCACCTGTAGAAGTTGGCTCAGCGAAGATCTAATGGTTCCATTGGACCTCCATCTGCCGTTGTTTATACTGTTCTAAGCAATTTGCAACATAACTTGGTTTACTTG
>NW_024840930.1:0-1126 GCF_019175285.1 Sceloporus undulatus
ACATTTGCGTACATTTCCTTTAAGTGCAATCTCTCAGTATCCAAACCGCAAATGACTTTTTCTCTTGAATTCATCTGGTATAGGGTCATCTTTCTAGCCGCCTTGACCGCCCTCCGAGTCCAAGCAGGGTCCGGCCATCCTCCGGCCATCTCCACCCAGGACCCTTATCGTCACCACATCCTCCGGCCCTTGTTTTGAACTATGCTTTGGGATCCTGTCCCTCCGTAGCATCCACACTGCGTCCCGCCTCCTCCGTCGGAGCCTCCATGCTGGTTTTCTCTATGGACGTCTTAACAGCCTCCATTTTGTTTGCGCGGTCCTCCTTCTCTCTGTGGGATCTTGTTCATTAGACCTGAAGGAAAGATCCTTCAGGGCAAAATCTAGTACAGTGGTACCCTGGGTTACGAATTTAATTCGTTCCGCCGCCGCTTTCGTAACCCGAAATGCTTCGTAAGCCGAAAAAGCCATAGGCGCTAATGGGGAAAAGCGGCGATTTCGTGCGAAATAGCGCCGAAAAGCACCAAAAATTTTTTCGTAATCCGAAAAAACCTTCGTAACCCGGAACAGTTTTTTAAAATGGATTTTTTTCGTAACCCGGAAATTTTGTAAGGCGGCGCATTCGTATCCCGGGGTACCACTGTAGTTTTATGCAGTTTACGACGCAAACATCCAAATCCATCCATTTTGAGCGAAACCGTATTCGCGGTCGCCGTATTCCTTCCCTGCGCCACTTGATGGTCTTCACATAGAAGTCCAATCCTTATTATCAAAACCTACGCCACACGGCACCGCGCAGAAATCCATTTATGTAAAAATCCACCGGCTTCAACGCCTATGCCAACGCGATGATAGCGGTCGAGAAAGACACGGCCTCCATTTTGTTTGCGCAATTTCTCCTTCTCTCTGTGGATCTTGTTCAACGGACCCCAAAGAAAGATGGTTACATACATAGTGTGAAAGTTTCATGGAGATGTAAACCTTCGGATCCTTCTGTTTTGAGGAAAACCGTATTCGCGGTCGCCATATTCCTTCCCTGCGCCACTGGATCCTCCTGATCAAAGGCGGAAACCATGCCATTTCCCGCCTCTTCCTTCCTTTTCCCTCTCGATCCTGGTCCTCCTTTAAG
>NW_024840931.1:0-1126 GCF_019175285.1 Sceloporus undulatus
CTTCCATATTAACTGCAGGAGGAGCCTGTGAGGGCGGTGCAGGGGGCAGGGCCTTCCAGCTCCTCTGCCCCCATTGGCCAGAATGAAGAAGGGGAGGAGCTTCTGCCTCTATTTAGCTCTGCGCACAGAAGAGAGTGAGAAGGGGACAGAGAGAGACAAGGAGGAAGGAGAGAGACAAAGACAAGGAGAGAAGGAAGGAGTGGAGTGGAGAGGAGAGGGACAAGGCCTGGAAGAGGTAGGCTTCACTGCTGTGCTGAGGCCTCCAACTGCCAAGTGCTGAGGTGGAGGTGGCCATTTTGTGTTCTGGTGGCCATTTTATTGTTTGCTTGTGACTGGGGAATAATGTTCCAGAACCTTCTCTGAGGCTTCAGTTGAACAGAGGCTTCTCTTTCTCTCCTGAGGCTCCAGAGTCAGAAGGAGGCCAGGCTCCTTGGGCCAAAAGGAAGGAAGTGTGTCTCTTTTCTGAGAAGGTTTTCTTACTACACAGCTCTGCTCCTTCTGGGGATCATGGGTTTCAAAAGGGATCAGAAATGGGGAGGATAGTTTTAATACAAGCCTTATTATTATTGTTCTTCACAGACATTGGGCTTTGGCTTCTAAGAGGAGGCTAATCCCCCAAAAAGGTCAAAAGTGGCTCCTTTGGGAGGTTTTAAAAGTCTCCCCAGTTTCCTTATTAATAGGTTTTCAGGGAAGAAGGAAGGAGACAGACCAGAATAACTCATATTACCAAGAATGAAACAAACAAACATAGGAACAAACAACAACAGGAAGAATAACTATTACAGACTAAAAAAACTACTTTTTTTTTTAAAGGAAAGCCGTTCTTAGGAGGGTAAAAACAAGACTTGGGTGCTTCTTCCCTTTTACAACTGACTCAGGCTGTATCTGCACTGCAGAAATAATCCAGTTCTAAAGTGTGTTAACTCTCCTGTTTCCATCTTATGGAATCCTGGGATTTGTAGTTTGTTGTGGCATGAGAGCTCTCTGGCAAAGAAGGCTAAGTGTCCAAAGGTAAAATCCCAGGATTCCATAGCACTGAGCGGTTAAAGCAATGTCAAAGTGCCTTATTTCTATAGTGTGGATGCAGCCTTCTTGGGAAAGGGGCTGATGATGGGGAAAATAGGAG
>NW_024840932.1:0-1126 GCF_019175285.1 Sceloporus undulatus
GAGGTACATAATGAAATGAACTTCAAAGTATGTATTTCTGTATGTACTCTGGACAGTGATGATAATTGGTGTAATGTAATTTCCTCAGCTTGTATCCAGCTATGTCATTGTGCCAGAATGAGTTGTGTTGCACATATTGTTACACATTCGCAGAGAAATTGCAAGACTGGTATTCGGTGTGATTTTTGGGTGCAGGTAGTTGCATAACTGAAAATAAAACTGCTTTCAACAACTCATAATTTGTTTATCTTAATGTTTGACCAAAGTCTACTCTCATGCAAGCAGGATTGTAAAAACCAACACTCCAATTGCAGCCTTTCTAAACACTCATTAGATGATACCACTTACCATTTTTGCAGTAAGACACCTGGTATGAAATATATAATGTGGCTGTTGTCAACCATGCTGTTTACTATGATAAGGAAATGTATACACCTTATAAATAATACTGGCCAAGAACATGCATCTTCATTGTAACTACAGTGATGGAGTCCAACACTGTAAGACTTTTATCACACAACCCATTCTTACCATGACTGAGTTTATGAAGGGAAGTGATAGACAGTACTCCCTACTGTGCGTCCTTTCAATAGCGCAATCATCTGTTGCTTGTCCCATGAAGTCTCTTCCATCCTCATCCTTAACTATGCCTCCTGTTCTTGTGTCCTACCCAGCATGCACTTCATTGTGTGTTTGCGTGTGTGTGTGTGTGTGTGTGTGTGTGTGTGTGTGAGCCACATGCATTATAACACAATTTTGGAGTTTTGTGTTTGCAAAACAAACAGAAAGACTGTTCCAGAATAGAGATGTGGAGAGGTGTGGGAGAGGAGGAGACATTGACACTATGTGACCATGCAATTCTGGAACTGCCAGAGCATAATTTACCACACCCGCAAATTAGTGCTATACCAGCATGATTGGGAGCTTATTGATATCTTTTCCCTGTCAATGGCAAGGTGCAGGCTAACCATGATTGGAAGACAAGGCAGCAACAAGAGGGAGATGGCATTATGCAATAGGTATCACTGAAGGCACTATTATCAAACTTTTATGGTGGTTTAAAAGCCATGTAATAAACTCCACAGTTAGAAATGACAATATGACACCTCAAAATCTACCTTTGCAG
>NW_024840933.1:0-716 GCF_019175285.1 Sceloporus undulatus
TCTAAACACATGCAGTTAGTAACACAGTTGTTGCACTATACCACTATGCTTCTATATATGAACATTGTGTGCCCGAGTGCATATCTGCTAATTTGCCTGCTGCTTGTCCCATAATGCATTGGGAAATATATAATGACTATTTCTGCAATTTCCCATAAATCAATTGCTATGTTAAAGGCTCTGACTGATAGTTAGGCAGCATCCAAGAAGTGCAGCTGGATGGCTACAACCCTCCTGGGTCAGTCTCAACTAGTGTGTGTGTGTGTGTGTGTGTGTGTGTGTGTGTGTGTGTGTCTTCAAGTCACCTGTTGACTTATGGCAACACAGTGAATTTCATAGGTTTTTCTTAGGCAAAGAATCTTAGGCAAAGAATACTCAGTGACAGTTTTGCAAGTTTCTTCCTCTGAAATATAGTACACTCACTGAATCATTTGTTGAATGGTGGATCAATCATAGGTAAATCCAGTTGATTCCATGGTACTATTCTAGTTTCCTGGCTGGATCCTATTAGCTAGTCCCACACAGAGTATTATTATTATTATTATTATTATTATTATTATTATTATTATTATTTGCACAGCGCTGTACATAAAAACAATAAATATAAAAGAGTAAACCTGCCTATGCCGTACAATCTAAGAAATAATAGGATAATACATATAAAATGCATAGCAATACAGGAAATGATTCAATAAAACAGGCAACAAAAGAACATA
>NW_024840933.1:816-1126 GCF_019175285.1 Sceloporus undulatus
ACAATCTAAGAAATAATAGGATAATACATATAAAATGCATAGCAATACAGGAAATGATTCAATAAAACAGGCAACAAAAGAACATCAAATAGCAAATGATAATCACGCAATGCCTGGGAACACTTCTCTGAACAGGATGGTCTTCAACTTCGTTTTGAAGCTGGCCAAAGAAGCTGAAGAGTAGGCCAAAGTTGTTGAGTGGTGAGTCAACACATAGGTAAATGCAATTGATTCCATAGGTCTACTCTAGTTTGGAGTTAAGTCTGGGTGAAATTGTTTCACTAGTGGTGTACTCCTCATGCAACAATGA
>NW_024840934.1:0-1126 GCF_019175285.1 Sceloporus undulatus
CCATTAAAGCTTCAGTTTAGGTCACCATAGGTTAGACATGACCTGAAGGCACATAACAACAACAGGACTAGGAAGTTCTTATTGTTTTGCCCCTGAGCCAGAGTTCCTCCAAATGGGACAAAATGAGTCAGGAGACTGCAGTATTAGTTGCTTTGCGTCTTGGTTAGAGCCAGGGCGATGTCATGGTTTGAGTGCTGGACTATGACCGGGTTCGAATCCCAGCTCAGCCTTGTAATCCCACAGGGTGACCTTGGGCAAGTCACACTCTCTCAGCCTCAGAGGATAACAATGGCAAGCCTCCTCTGAGGAAACATGCCAAGAAAACTCCATGACCGTTTCACTGTAAGTCAGAAACAACTTGAAGGCACACAACAACAACAGTTCTTCTTTGTAGTTTTTTTAAACATCCAAAGGTCATGGATAATTTCTGGCCATTGCTGGCACCAGCTGCAACCTTTTATTCCCACTCTCAAGTGGGTTTCTTTTGAATTCTGAGACATATTGGAACAAAATAGTCTCCTTTCCTCCTTCCTCTCTCTCTCTTTAAATTGTTATAAGTGGTACCCCGGGATACGAATTGATCGCGTTACGAAATTTCCGGGTTACGAAAAAGTTAGATTGGAAAAAACTGTTCCGGGTTACGATGTTTTTTTCGGGTTACGAAATTTTTTCGGCGCGAAATTCAAACGCAAAGCGCGGCTAGTGGCTTTCCAGCGCCAACGGAAAGCCTTTTCGGGTTGCGAAATTACTCGGGTTACGAACGGAGCGGCGGAACGAATTAATTTCGTAACCCGAGGGAGCACTGTAGCTGTTTGTCCCCCTATTGCATGCATCCCCTTGTTTTTTACTCAGTTGTTCCCCTCCCAGAAACCTCAGTTCACCCTCTCTTTATTTTTCTCAGATCCTTCAGTTGCTACCACTCTGTCTGGCCTTTTGTCCTCTCTCCTTATTCTTCCTCGCTTCAGTGATGAGCCCCCCCCACCAAAAAAATCATTTCCTGCTCTCTCCTCAGAGACAGTACCATACAGTATATAACATCCTGTTTATTTGTGGGGGTGTAGAAGCAGAGATTCTGTTTGGTCATTCTGCATTTTTATTTTAGATAAGTACTGTGAGAAAGTCTAGC
>NW_024840935.1:0-1126 GCF_019175285.1 Sceloporus undulatus
TTTGGGGTCCCTTCTGACTTTGGGGCCCTTTCATCCTCCATTTTGGGGTCCCTGATGGCCTAAAATTGCCAACTGCCAAGTGCTGAGTTAGAGGCGGCCATTTTGACCTTGGCAGCCATTTTGTGCTGCTTGTGACTGTGAGGAATAATGTTCCAGAACCTTCTCTGAGGCCTTAGTTGAACAGAGCTTCTCTTTCTCTCCTGAGGCTCCAGAGAGAGAAGGAGGCCAGGCTCCTTGGGCCAAAAGGAAGGAAGTGTGTCTTTTGTGTCTCTTTTCTGAGAGGGTTTTCTTCTTATACAGCTCTGCTCCTTCTGGGGAACATGGGTTTTAAAAGGGACCAGAAATGGAGAGGACAGTTTGAATGCAAGCCTTATTCTTCTTCTTCACAAACATTGGGCTTTGGCTTCTAAGAGGAGGCTAGTCCCCCAAAAAAGGCCAAAAGTGGCTCCTTTGGGAGGTTTTAAAGCAGGGGTAGGCAACCTGCGGCCCGGTGAGGCCTTGTGACCAGCCCCAGCCCGGTCCTCCCACCGATTGCCGCCGGGGCCTTTGGCATGTCGCGCGAGGGGCATGGTGGGGCAATTTGTCTATAGAAGCCTCAGAAACATGCATTTATCTTAACATTTTTTTTAAAAACACCAAATTTTTTCGCGTGTCCTCCATTTTTTATTTAAAAAGTGCCCTCCATTTGAAAATTTTGTCCTACATTTGTCCTGGTTTATTTATTTATTTAATTTTTTAAAAATTATTTAATTATTTATTTTTTGGCTTCGGCCCCCCAGTTGTCTGAGGGACAGCAACCCGGCCCCCGGCTCCAAAGGGTTGCCTACCCCTGTTTTAAAGTCTCCCCAGTTTTCTTATTAATAGATTTTCAGGGAAGAAGGAAGATAGCAGACCAGAAAGATACATACAAACATACAAACAAACAACAACAACAAGTATAAGGATTTGACAGAAAAAGAAACAGCTTATATTTAAAAAAAACAAAACCATTATTAATAGGATAAAAGAAGAAGACTTGGGTGCTTCTATCCTTTATAACCAACTTAGGCTGTATCTGCACTACAGAAATAATCCAGTTTGAACCTCCTTTTTTGTTGTTTTGTAATTTATTTATAAACAATCCTTT
>NW_024840936.1:0-1126 GCF_019175285.1 Sceloporus undulatus
AAATCTTGCCGTCCCTCACATCAGATACCTTAAGAAGCAATACGCCATATCAGTGTTTCTCAAGCCATTCGATATGGGGCAATGGCAATTCACCAGCCCCTAATATGCCAGGGACTGGCTCTAGGTTTTATTTTTAAAATGTTTTAATTGTACTTTTTGTTTGTTTTTTAATTGCTGTGAAGCCGCTCTGAGTCCCAGTCCTGGGAAAAGAGCGGGATATAAATAAATAAATAAATAAAATAGGTTTGTGCCCATTGGGCACAAGTTTTTCTTTCTTTCCCTGGAAACTTACCAGGGACCACCACTTTGAGTATCACTGCACTGGATGACGCCAGCTGGGGACAGTTCCCAGTTTCGGGTGGTGAGATCTGTCACCCGGTCCTGAACGGGGTCACGCTCCCCTTGAAGGACTCGGTGCGCAGCTTGGGAGTTCTCCTTGCTTCGTCGCTCCAGCTAACATCCCAGGTGGATGCGACGGTCAGGAGTGCTTGTTATCAGCTTCGGCTGATACGCCAGGTGCGTCCCTACCTGAACTGTGGGGACCTTGAAACTGTTGTACATGCTTTGGTAACCTCTCGATTGGATTTCTGCAATGCGCTCTACATGGGGCAACCCTTGTACCAAACCCGGAAGCTGCAAATGGTGCAGAATATGGAAGCTAGACTGGTCGCTGGTAGTTCCAGGTCGGACCATATAACACCTATTTTAAAAGATCTTCACTGGCTGCCTATTCACTTCCAAGCTCAATACAAGGTGTTGGTTTTGACCTATAAAGCCCTAAATGGCTTGGGCCCAGGGTACTTGGAGGACCGCCTCTCCCCATATAATCCGCCCAGCACACTCAGAACGTCTGGGACAAATCTGTTGGAGGTCCCCAGGTCACATTTTGTGAGGACTTCACAGAGGGCTTTTGCCATCGTCGCCCCCTTTTTTTGGAATAAGCTCCCTGTAGAACTTCGCTCCGCTGCATCGCTTGATTCTTTTAAGAAAAACTTAAAAACGCATTTATTCCAGTTGACATTCCCACCTTAGCCAATTCATTCTTTTTTCCTCTGCCCCTGTTTTCCCTACCAACCCCGGACCATTTAAATTCGATCGTCTTTTTCCATTTCCTTGCCCTTGTTAT
>NW_024840937.1:0-1126 GCF_019175285.1 Sceloporus undulatus
CTCTCTTCATAGACATTGCTGATAATTGCTATATGGAGCCCCTTAATATCCCTGAAAACAAGGTCCTGAGCCATGTTCTCACCAGTTCACTCAATCCAGTTCTTAAAATCTGTCAGGTTGGTGGCTGCCTCCCAATCCCCAAGGCCCCTCTCCTGGCCCTTCCCAGAGGTCCCTTCCTCTCCGCACAGAGCTAGGCGATCCTGGCTTTGCTCCTGCCTTCCGCTCCTGGCTCCCAGAGGTCTGATCCCCTTCCTTTTCTCCCTCCTCTCCCCAACCTTCCCTCTTGCCATCTGCACTGCTTCAGCTTTTCACCTTCGCCATCTGTTCCTTGCCTTTCTGTTTTTTACATTCCCCCATCTCTCTATTACAGACAGAAACACACCCACGGAGTGTGTATATGATGCATAAAAGGGACACTTTGAGGCCCATTTGTTGAGAAAGGCAGTATAATCAATATACAAATAATTCATTGGGAAAGGCAGAGCAAGTGGGTTTGGGACCTGGACTCCTATTTTGGTGAGGGTCAAGTGCCAGAGAGCAGCCATAAAACAGCCTTAAGACATCTCTAAGGAGTTTATCGAACATGAGGAATTTCTCTTAATTTCGAATGAAAAGAAAGTAGGGCCAGAACGCATTCACATCAAGTTGCTAGTTTAGCGCAATTATGTGAATGTGCATTGCGTTCAAACTGGCTCCCCCTTGCCCGAAAATAGCATGCCATGGCCCGAATTTGCGTGTGGCAGTCTATCACGCAATAACGTGAAACCACATGATTGCATTCAGATTGCCATCGGAATATACTTCCAATTCCTCTTGTCTGATAAATTCCTAAGACAGGGATGAACTACTGTTGTTGATGGGGGGAAGTGGTCATATTGGACCCCAGGGGATCTCAGGCCACCCCCACATGGTATTCTCTTGAGGGGGGGATAAATAATATTTTGCCCCTCAATATCTGACAGCATTCCTTTGGGGAAGTGGTATCCATTTTGCCACTGTTCTCTGAGCCACTGCAGGGCCAAGGGAGGCATTTTACCCATGAAGCCTCTCCAGAGTCTCAAAAGGTGGGAATAGGGGCCAAAAAAGTGAGGAAACTTGGTCAGGGATAGGCTAAGGAGCATTTGGA
>NW_024840938.1:0-1126 GCF_019175285.1 Sceloporus undulatus
AGTGTAGTGGTTTGAGTGTTGGCCTCTGACTCTGGAGACCACGGTACGATTCCCAGTTTAGCCGTGAAACCTGCTGGGTAATCTGGGGCACACCACACTCTCTCAGCTTCAGGGGAAAGCAATGGCAAACCTCTTCTGCACAGACCTTGCCAAGAAACCTCATGCTTGGGTTGCCATAAATTGGAAACGACTTGAAGGCACACACACGTAAGGCAAGGGTTTTCTGAGGCTTAGAGGGTGTGACTCGCTCAAGGTCACTCAGTGAATTTCTCTGGCCAAGTGGCAAATTGAACCCTGGTCTCCAGACAGTCCTAGCCAGAGGCTCAAACCCACTGCACTGCTGCTGGATTCCTCAGGCCGGCGTACCTATTTAAAAAATTTACTTTATTGTAACTTTTCATTGAATCTGTGGATGAGGAATCCTTGTCTAGGGAGGGCCAACTGTTTTTTAATCTCTTGCATGCAGCTTTGCATCCTAAACTGGGGAAAAGGTGGAATAATAATAATAATAATGCTATTTACCTTCCTGAGATGTTCACAACCACCCCATCATCTGTAGTACATTGGATGTGTTGGACTGTAACTCCAGTTATTCCAGTATGCAAAGTGATCTTACAGCACTTTTGAGACATAGGTCCAAAACACACTGCAGAAATAATCCAGTTTGAGACCACTTTAACTGTCCTGGTTCAGTGCTAGTGAATTCACTGTTCAGGCCCCTAGTAATCTACAATGAATTCATTTTATCTACTCAGATAAGATACACATACCACCAACCCATATTTGGTTTTGTGGCTGCAGATGCCTAATGGAACTAGAAGGTTCACTCAGCAAATAACCTGTGCAAGAAATATGTAAGATCTGCCAAACTTTATTCTGTGTGCAGATATGTATTCCTTATCTATCCACTCATACAAAAGACTTCTCATTGTAAGTTTCACTTTATGAGTTCTTTCTAAATTATTTCATTAATTATACTATATAATTATCATCACTATATAATTAACTGGATTTTAAAAGCGGCAGTTTCTCAGAAGTTGGACGTTTGCAGTGCAGCAAACAGGAATGGCTGTTACGTAACTTCTGCATCCCAGGTATTAACCCACTAACCATCAAATAACAACCC
>NW_024840939.1:0-1126 GCF_019175285.1 Sceloporus undulatus
GAATAAATAGGATCCTTCTGCCATGCAGCAATACATAGGACGCTTCTGCCATGCAGAGATACGTAGGACCCTTCTGCCATGCAGAGATACGTAGGACCCTTCTGCCATGCAGGAATACATACAAGCCTTCTGCCATGCAGGGATACATATGATCCTTCTGCCATGCAGAGATACATAGGAGCCTTCTGCCATGCAGGGATACGTAGGACCCTTCTGCCATGCGGGAATACATAGGACCCTTCTGCCATGCGGGAATACATAGGACGCTTCTGCCATGCAGAGATGCGTAGGTCCCTTCTGCCATGCAGGGATACGTAGGACCCTACAGCCATGCAGGAATGCGTAGGACCCTTCTGCCATGCAGGGATACATAGGATCCTTCTGCCATGCAGAGATAAATACGATCCTTCTGCCATGCAGGGATACATAGGGCCCTTCTGCCATGCAAGAATACATAGGACCCTTCTGCCATGCAGGGATACATAGGATCCTAGAGCCATGCAGGAGTACATAGGACCCTTCTGCCATGGAGGAATACATAGGACCCTTCTGCCATGGAGGAATACATAGGACCCTTCTGCCATGCAAGAATAAATAGGATCCTTCTGCCATGCAGCAATACATAGGACGCTTCTGCCATGCAGAGATACGTAGGACCCTTCTGCCATGCAGGGATACGTAGGACCCTTCCGCCATGCAGGAATACATAGGACCCTTCTGCCATGCAGGGATACATAGGATCATTCTGCCATGCAGGAATACATAGGACACTTCTGCCATGCAGGAATATATAGGACCCTTCTGCCATGCAGGAATACATAGGATCCTTCTGCCATGCAGGAATACATACTATCCTTCCGCCATGCAGGGATACTTCGGACCCTTCTGCCATGCAGGAATACATAGGACCCTTCTGCCATGCAGGAATACATACAATCCTTCTGCCATGCAGGGATACATAGGATCCTTCTGCCATGCAGAGATACATAGAAGCCTTCTGCCATGCAGGGATACCTAGGAGCCTTCTGCCATGCAGGGATACATAGGACCCTTCTGCCATTCAGGAATACATAGGTTCTTTCTGCCATGCAGGAATACGTAGGGCCTTTCTGCCATGCAGGAATAC
>NW_024840940.1:0-1126 GCF_019175285.1 Sceloporus undulatus
CTGCTGCTTATTCCGCTGGCGGCCTTTGTGGGAAAGGAAGGTATGCGCCAGGGTTCAGTGGCCTCCCCTTCCTTCCCTCCTTTCTTCCTTTGAGGAGACCAAGGAGGCCAAGGTGCAGAGCTGGACTCAGGAGGGAAAGGCAGGAAAGGAAGGCTCTGCTTTGGAAATATAGCTCTCTCTGTGTATCCTGCATGTTTGTGTCTGTGTGTCTGTGCTGTTCTTATGGAGATGAGAACTGAGGAGAGAAGAAAGGGTCAGTTTTGGGCAAATTCAGAAATTCTGTGCATCAAATTCCAGTGTGTTGAAACAGTAAAGAACTTTATTGAAAACACATAGAAATTCTGTGTTTAAGCCAGAACTGCCCACTCCAATCCAAACAATACATTAACCCCCCTAAAACCTAAAACATGACCCTCTTCCAAACTTAACCCCCACCTCCAATTCCCACAGTCGATGCCCCACAGGTGACAAGGCCCCATTTTGCCATTCCCAGAAACTTGCCCTTTCTGTTAATACCTGCCCCAACTTTCTTAAGCCAAAATCCCACACATTGCAAAAGCTGTAATTCCCATAATGATTCTAACCAGCTGCAACAAATCCCAACCTCCCACCTACCTAACCTATACCACAATCCCCAGCCAAATTGACAACCCAAAGCAATTATCTATACTATTGGCAATTAAAACCTAAACTTAACAAAATCCAACTTGAAAATATAGAGACATATTGGCAGACAAATTTTACAAATAAGATCACAAGGGCCTTTGCTTTGCACTGCGGGATTGAAAATATAGTTTTTGTATTCGTTATTGACAAATATAATGTTAGGATTTGTGTGGCTTCTCTCCTTTGTGGATTCTCTGATGTTTCACTAGGTTTGACTTCTGAGAAAAACATTTCCCACAACGCTGGCTGATTTGATCAGATTTGCTTTTACAAGCAATTTTTATTTGGATTATGTATTGGTTGTGTTTTATGTATTTGGAAACTTAAATAAAGATGAATTTAAAAAATACATATAACTTATAACAAACAAATGAAGAACATTTAAATTACCATAAATACATAGGAATGCCATAAATACATATAATTCTAAATGCAAAATACATTAGAATAAACTTCCAAA
>NW_024840941.1:0-1126 GCF_019175285.1 Sceloporus undulatus
TAAATGCAGATGAGAAAGGGACTAAAATTAAGGATAAGGAAATTGACATGTATGCATAGAATAACAAGGAAATGAAAATATAAACAAACAAACAAACAAACAGGCTAAGTGCTATGTATTATCCTAAACCTGATCCTTGACAACAGTCTCCCAATCAAGGAACAATTCCCATTGGCTGTTACCGATCTGGATCAAGGATTTAGAAGGCGAGTTGCTCATACTTTATATATTTATATCAATTTACTAATCTTATTAAGATTAGAAGGGACAGTTGAGTAGCATCTCTGTGTATAAATTACTGTTCTAGGAGAGAAAGAAATAAGGTTTATATAGAGATAATTAAAGGGGGGGAAACAATTATATGCGGTAAAGAGGAAATACTAAAAGCAATCCAAGAGGATCCAAAGAAGAAAAACCTTCAATGACCAAAAAAGAGGTAATAATAAGCGAGGCATAAAGAAGGTAATCGACCCATAGGAACGGATTCAGACGGAGGATCATCCAAGAGAAGGCATTACAAACAGAAAGGACTCAAAGGGTTTTTGTTTTGGGGAAATGCAAGAAGTAAGGCACACTTTTGTTCTGATCAAACATCGTTTCATTAATAAAATGTATTTAAAAGAAAGGATGCAAACTGGCTTAAAGGCAAATGGGAAGAACCCCAGGCCTCCTTCCTAGGCATCCTTCCAGGGCTGAGCCACTGTGGAGCCCATCATCCACAGAGGCCTCTTTTCCTCCCCTTTGGCTCTGAGAAGGGACCCTGAACAGCCCCTCATCAATTAGCCCAAGGCTCCCTCGAGGATGGCCTCCAAAGCCACAAAACAAGATGCAAAAAGACTGACAACTACTGTACAATCCTTGTCAATGAAACAAAATGTTATATTGCAAGCAACATCATTAACTACTAAATATCATTGCTCAGCTGTCTGGCTGCCCAGGGACCCCTCTCCTTGGGACGTCCTTCCAGGCCAGAGGGAGGCCTTGGCCTGGCCCCAGCCCTCCTTCCTCCTCCCCAGCCTCCGCTCCCCTCCGGCCCCAGAATTCCCCTTCGCCCAGGGCCCTCTCCATACCCCCCAGCCCACGCCCTCCCTGCCCTCACAGCCTCCCCTCCAGGGGCACTCTGGGG
>NW_024840942.1:0-1126 GCF_019175285.1 Sceloporus undulatus
CATTGCACTATGACTCTGGAGACCAAGGTTCCCACTGTTTGACCTTGGGCATGTCTCACTCTCACGCCAAGAAACCCCTGTGCTATGTTTGCCTTAAGATTGCAATAAGTCGGAAATGTCTTGAAGGCATACAACAACAGCAGCATGGATGGGTTCAGAAAACCTTCTGAGTTTTAGAAAGAACATGTAAGTGGGTACCACTGTTGCATTCCACATCCAGGCTCTATTGTTGCCACCTGCAGTAGAAGCACTACACGACTATTAGAGCATTTAACTGGGGTGCAGTATGGTCCTATGTATGTACTGATGTGTGTGCATACTGCTCTTAGATGTGAGGAAACTCAGTGGTTGATATCCCCCCTTATGTGGATTCTCATTTCATGTTTAGTAGACACATTAAGCCCTTTTCCCATGCTGGCCAAATACTGTATGAGATGATGACAGAGTGTTTCTGCTGGGGCAGGGTAGTGACAGTGGAAGAAGTCACAGTTGTTCTGTTTATTAGTAGTGAGAGGGAATAAGGCTTGACCATGTATTCCCCCAGTGTGTTGGGAAAGCTACCTACATCCCAATTGTTTAAGTTCAGAGGTGTCCCTGTCCTTGTGGTGGGGTTCTTCTGCAATGCAATACATGCTTCTGAATGGCATTTGAAATCCTTGCTACATTGGAATTGGGTCTGATTTCATCATGTTTAGCTTTTCACCTATTAATTAAAATATTTATATCCCAGCCTTTATCCAAATTACTAAGGGTGACATAAAATAAAATCAATTTAAACAATTTAAAATGTAGAGTAGTAAAAAGTAATGAACTATTCCAAAATCCAAAATACTGCCACATCCAACATTAAACTACCAATGAAATTAACACTCAGAATGTATAGTCCTCACTGGTTCTTCTTGCATATTTCCAGACTTGCCTGTTTTCCTGCCTTGCCAGGCTTCCTCTCTTTGGTGGCTGGAGACTCCCATGCTAGTGGGCTAATAAAATCCACATGGGGCCTTAATCCAAACTTGAAAAGAGTTATCCAAGGGGCTGAACCTGTTTAGTGATACAATTTGATTCCTTGAAAAAACTCATTTAAAGTTTGGAATTAAAACTGGGCTGGACAGAGGCTCACTGACAT
>NW_024840943.1:0-1126 GCF_019175285.1 Sceloporus undulatus
AGGAAAATCTTATGAAATTCATTAGGTCACCATGAGTTGATAGGCAACTTGAAGGCGCATGCGCGCACACACACATGCTTATTCCTTACAAATTCTGCTTATTTCTGTATATTATGAAGCATTACAAAATAATATGCACAACTTATACTATGAACTTGTACAGCCTTTGTGTAGTTCAGCAAGACTAAGGACCTTAGAGAAGGCCTTTGACTCTTGCTACACAATGTGTCTTCTGTCTGAGGAGTATATCACATGGGGCTTTGTGGGGATTTTTGGAACTCAGATTTGGGGTGACTGAGGGTCCATAATGAGAATTCACATTATAACATGAATGTGTTATCAGATGAGATTCCTTTCTATGGGCACTCTTTCTGTGGCACTTCCGTAGTGATTCCAAAATGACCCCTTATTTTGATAAAATCGGAAAAAAGTGAATTTCACTTCAAATTGGTCTGGTGTGGAAGATCACTCTGATGTTGCCCCCCTTGGCCCCCTGCTTCTGCTCCTCGATACCCCTCCTCCTCCTTCATGCCATCTCCTCCTCTCTGCCACCTGCGACCTATCCCATCATCCCCTGCCTTCTCCTGCATCTGAACCCTGGCCCCAGTGACCCCCTGCGACCCATCATCCCCTGCCTTCTCTTGCATCTGAATCCTGGCTCCAATGACCCCCTGCAACCTATCCCATCATCCCCTGCCTTCTCCTGCATCCAAATCCTGGCTCCAGTGACCCCCTGTGACCCATCATCCCCTGCCTTCTCTTGCCTCCAAATCCTGGCTCCAGTGACCCCCTGGGACCTATCCCATCATCCCCTGACTGCTCTTTCAGTCCAATGAAGGATAACAGCTAAGGAGGGGGCAGGGAAGAAGGACAGCGTCCAGACCCCCACTGAGCATGTGCAAGGGTCCCAATTCAAATAGTTGAATCCGCATGGTATGCACTGGTGTGGTAATACAATATGCACTCACTCCACTTTGCATGAATCTGCATCACGTGACTTGCCTTGGATTCGATTCCCCCTCGATTCGGAAGGGCAACAGAAGGGCAACCAGGTGTGATAAAACATTCACATTACAACGTGAATTTGCATAGCTGAAGCTCAGATCCGGGATGACTTCAAAATATA
>NW_024840944.1:0-1126 GCF_019175285.1 Sceloporus undulatus
AGTAACTTAACTGTTACGCCGGATTATCAATACATCCTTGAGGGAAGGGCAATTTCCAACTAATTTGAAATTGGCCATTGTAAAACCTTTGTTTAAAAAGCCCTCCCTCGACCCCCTGTTGCATAACAATTATCAGCCAGTCTCGCTATTGCCATTTTTGGGGAAGGTGATCGAGAAGGCGGTTGCAATCCATCTTCAATCGATCTTGGATGAAACGGATTATCTAGACCCATTTCAAACCGGCTTTCGGGCAGGTTACGGGGTTGAGACTGCCATGGTCGCCTTGGTCGATGATCTCCGTATGGGCATGAACAGGGGTAGCGTGTCCCTGTTAGTGCTCTTAGACATCTCAGCGGCTTTCGATACCATAGACCATGGTATCCTTCTGGAGCGCCTGGCGGAGGTAGGCATCGGGGGCACTGTGCTCCAGTGGTTCCGATCCTACCTCTCCGGGAGGTTCCAGATGGTGCAGCTGGGAGACGTGTGCTCCGATAGGAGGGCCCTAACATCTGGGGTCTCTCAAGGAGCCATTCTGTCTCCCATGCTTTTTAACATTTACATGAAACTGCTGGGAGAGATCATCCGGAGACATGGGGCGCGGGGTTATCAGTACGCTGATGACACCCAAATAGTCTTCTCTATGTCTCTGACTGATGCAGTGACCAGGGATGGCATCTCTCTCGTGGCCTGTCTGGAGTCGGTAATGGGCTGGATGAGGGAAAACAGACTCAGCCTGAATCCAGAGAAAATGGAAGTACTCATGATAGGTTCCCCCGGTCCAGGGATGGCTGTGGCTCCACCTGTCCTGAACGGGATCACGCTTCCCATGAAGGACTCGGTACGCAGTCTGGGGGTGCTCCTTGACTCATCGCTCCACCTTACATCTCAGGTGGATGCGACAGTCAGGAGCACCTGTTATCAGCTTCGGCTGATACGCCAGCTGTGTCCCTACCTGGCCCGGCGGGACCTTGAAACGGTGGTACATGCTCTGGTAACCTCTAGACTGGATTTCTGCATGCGCTCTACATGGGGCAACCCTTGTACCATACTCAGAAGCTGCAATTAGTGCAGAATATGGCAGCCCGACTGGTCACTGGTACATCCAGGGCCAGTCATATAACACCAG
>NW_024840945.1:0-1126 GCF_019175285.1 Sceloporus undulatus
AAATCTAATATTGAATGGTGGACCCCTGTTCTTGCATCCCTTTTCACCACCATAGATCATACTACATACATCCCTGAGGGCTGGGGCCTTGCTATTATTATACCAATATATAAAAAGGGAGATAAAAATGATCCTGGAAGGCCTATTAGCCTTCTCAATATCATAAGCAAAATGTATGCTCTACACCTATTGGATAAGCTCCAAGAATGGTTTGAGGAGGAAGAGCAAGCTGGCATTAGGGAAGAGCAAGCTGGCTTTCGGAAAAACCGTTCAGCAATTGACCATGCCCTAGTCCTTAAACATCTTTCTGAAAAGTATGTTGCTTCAGCTAGGGACACACTGTTTACTGCATTTGTCGATTTTAAATCAGCATTCAATCTTATATCAAGAGATATATTATGGAAAAAGTTGAGACCACCAACATTGATAAACGACTGTTAATATTAATCCGTAAACTACACGAGAATTCTCGAGTAGTAATACGTTGTAATAGTCAGGGCAATACCACAAGACCTATTCCCACATCTAATGGAGTAAGACAGGGTTGTGTTCTAGCACCTACTCTTTTCAATTTTTATATTAACTCCATGATTTTGACTCTATCAGAAATATCAGCACATGCCCCGACTCTGTCAAATAAGCCTCTATCAATTCTTGTTTATGCAGATGATGTTCTAATGTCCATCACAAAAGTAGGATTGAATAGACTTCTAAGAGCTTTAGCAACGTATTGCACAAATGATGCTCTAAAAATTAATTATAATAAGACCAAAGTAATGGTCTTCTTGAGGAGCCACCTCTGATACAAGTGGACCCTAGATGATCACTCCATAGAACAGGTGTCCACTTATAAATATCTGGGAATCACATTTCATGACAAGGGATCTACCAAACTACACCAGAAAAATGCTGTAATGAATACACAAAGAAGTATTAAAGCTTTATGTTCTTTCTATTATAATAAGGGAGGCCAATACATTCCAGCAGCTCTCCAAGTCTTTGTTACTACGATCTTAGCACAATTATTATACGGTTCTGAGATTTGTACTTTCAATAGCTTTACAACCTTCGAGGCAGTTCAAACAAAAATTTTAAGAACAATTTTAGGTGTCCCAAATTGTGTTTC
>NW_024840946.1:0-1126 GCF_019175285.1 Sceloporus undulatus
GGTGGGGCCTGACCAGAGCAGAATATAGTGGCACTATTACTTCCCTGGATCTAGATACGATACTTCTATTGATGCAGCCTAAAATCGCATTGGCCTTGTTAGCTGCCGCATCACACTGTTGACTCATGTTCAACCTGTGGTCTACTTGGACTCCTAGATCCCTTTCACATGTTGTCTCCTTAAGCCAGGTGTCTCCCATCCTATATCTGTGCATTTCATTTTATCGCCCTAAGTGCAGTACCTTACATTTCTCCCTGTTGAAGTTCATTCTGTTAGCTCTGGCCCAGTTTTCTAGTCTATTCAGGTCATTTTGAATTTTGATCCTGTCCTCTGGAGTATTAGCTATTCCTCCTACTTTAGTGTCATCTGCAAATTTGATAAGTATGCCCCCAATTTTTTCCTCCAAGTCATTGATAAAGGTCTCCTTCTAATGCGCCCTTCCCAACTTTCCACAACTGTAAAAACATCCCTGATATATAAGGAAAAGAGTAATGATTTGCAACTGCAATAAACAGATATTCCCAGAATTTAGAAATATTAGAAATTCAGAAAGTGATTTTGAACTACAAAACCCAGAATCTCCTAGCCAGCATAGACATCTGCAGTCCAAAAATGCCAATCTTCCAAGGTATTTATATTCCATCTCTCATTTGGATTTTTTAAGCAGCATGGATGCAAGCACATCATCCAGCTCTTTGTGAGTGGGCCTGTACTTGAAAGCACAAAGTGCAAGTCAGATTAGTTTGCAATAGAATTAATAAAGAATGGATTCTTCAGTTATCTCTACATTTTTTAGGGGTCTGAAGGCTTCCAGAGTCTCTTGAGTGTCTTTGGCAACTGCAAAATGACACCTGGGAGCTACTTGTAGTCCATGGGCCCTACTGTTATTGAATCATAAAAGCAATGAGTTGGAAAAGTCTTCATAGGCCATCAGGTCCAATTCTCTGTCAGGTTGTTGTTGTGTGCCTTCAAGTCATTTATAGTGACTTATAGTGACCCTAAGGTGAACCTATCATTGGGTATTCTTGGCACCTTACTTCAGAGGAGGTTTGCCATTACCATCCTCTGAAGCTGAGCACGTGTGATTTGCCCAAGGTCAATCAAAATCTACTCTTTTGTAACTTAA
>NW_024840947.1:0-1126 GCF_019175285.1 Sceloporus undulatus
AGATCACAGTGAAGTGGAAATCTGAACTGATCTGCTTAATGATTTCAGCTTTCTTATGCCTTTTAGATATCCCTCAGTGCAGTTTGTGCAAAATTGCTCTGAAAGGGGTCAGCAGTGATGCAGGTGGAAAATCAGTTGGAGCATGCAGTCTTCTCAGACTGTGAAAAGGAATTTAATGTATGACAAGGCCAATGGAATAGGCTTGATGAGATTCACCATCGGTTCAGAGAATTTATTTGTGTGGGCAGCACTAAGCTGGTGATACCTAAATTGTTGAAACAGCACTAAGCCTGTGATACCTAAATTGCAAAAGGGATGCTTAATGGCCAGTGAAAAGGAACAGCCGTATTCAGTTATTCTCCTGTGATTTTTTTTAAAATTGACATTTAGAAGTCCTTGTAAAATTATACAATGCCAGCGGGTGAGAAATCTCCAAAATGACACTTAAACTTGTGTCTAGGAATGCTGGATTTAAATGACTTGAAGGCACACAACGCCAACAACCTGGTTGTCTAATTCAGGTTTTCCATACTATTATGTGGAATAGAACTAGAAACAAGAAGAACATTCATTAATTTCTGTGTTCTTGATGAGACAGGCATTGTTATAGATTATAGATTATTGATTACTTTAAAACCAGATTTTTTTTAATTTTTAAAATGTTTATTGCAATTAAACATACAACTACAGAATCAGCATATAACATACAGAAAAAGGAAAAAGAAAAAAAGGGGGGAAAAGAAAAGGAAACATATACATAAACATGCGTATTACATTACAGTTACAACCATAAATCATATATTCACCTACATAACACAAACCAAACATTACCTCAATATAAACCATATATCTCATTCAATCTAACAAATCACATAAGAAATAAACCTATCTACAAATGCTGTTCCGTTACTATTCCTTCTGTTCCTTCTATCCCATCTTCCTTTACATTTGGAAATACCTAAATAATATGCTTTACATGTTTATTCCTTTTCCTTTTTGTTTTAAACAAAAAAAAGTTCACATGGTTAATCAAATTGTTACAACTGACCTCATATATTATTGTCTACTCATATTACCCTTATTTTCATATACATCATATACATCAAGGCAACTCCATTCTTTTTCT
>NW_024840948.1:0-1126 GCF_019175285.1 Sceloporus undulatus
CCCCCCTGTGCTACTGCTAGCTGGCTGCAGTATCATGCCTGTCACAACCAAGAGTAATGCCATGTTATTTCTGGTAATACCTTTTGGCTGAAGAGAGGCTGCAGTCTTTCACATCTACCTGGGAATAAGCTATGGATTTACTTCTGAGTAGGAGGAATACTTAGGGTCCAATAACCACCTCAGGCAGCCATTTTTGGGAAGTCATCAAAGCTAAGCAGATTATATTAATTTATTGTTGTATATTTTTAAAAGACAAGGAGCAGGGAAAGGCACTTGTGTCATTTTCTGACTCAAAAATGCAAAAATAACTTAGATTTCGTTATATTGTGCCTTGATTTGGGATGTGAGAAGGGAGTGTTGTTTGCTGATCTGCATGTCTTTGGCACATTTGATGTGGTGGCTCAAATGGTTAAGACACAGACTCTGGTGATTGCAAGATCAGCAGGTTGGCAGTTCAAGGCCTGGGTGCTGCATAATGGGGTGAGCTCCCGTCACTAGTCCCAGCTTCTGTCAACCTAGCAGTTTGAAAGCATGCAAATGCAATTAGATAAATATGGAGCACTCCCATGGGAAGGTAAACAGCATTCTGTGCAATCATGCTGATCACAGCATAGTCTCTGACAATGCTGGCTCTTTGGCTTGGTAAGGGAAATGAGCACCGTCCCTATGGCTGGACATGATTTGACAACCTTGTCAATGGGGAATACCTTTATCTTTACTTTTATGTCTCTGGCAGCCCTGCTGGGAAAACATGCATAAGATTTCATGTGGCTCTAACCGAGGAAGGGAGGTTGGCTTTCAGATTCTGGTTTACATAGTCCTAATTCTAAATTCTCATTTTACTTATCCTGAAAGGAAAGTGTACCAAATTCCCAGGAAAATATGAGGATTTGTATGGTGAGCTCTTTGGAAGCATTTGTCAAATATTTCTTGTGAACCAAAGTGGTGTAATGGTTTTATTGTTGGACTGACTATGGGAAACTAGAGTTCGAATCTCTCATCAGCCATGAAATCCTACTGGATGGCCTTGGGAAAGTTCCATTCTCTTGGTCTCACAGAACACTAATGGCAAACACCCATTGAACAAATTTTGCCAAGAAACCCTTGTGATAGGCTTGGTCTTGGG
>NW_024840949.1:0-1126 GCF_019175285.1 Sceloporus undulatus
ACTTATGATTTGAAAGAAACAAATGTCTGAGTGATAGCACAGTCCTCAAAATCTGTTACACACCTAATAAGATGCTACAAGATCCCTTTGCATTGGGTGTATGCTACTACAAAATAGACCCAAACCAATAATCTGCCCCCACCCCCAAAAAACCTCAAAGACTGTAGATTGTGCCTGAACATGTAGGACACGCCTTACAATGCAAAGGTATCTTGTAGCACCTTGAGACTAACTGAAAGAAAGACTTTGGTAGGATGAGCTTTTATAGACTTGAGTCTACTTCAGATGCATGCAGTAGCGAAGTAGACACAAGTCTACAAAAGACCATGCTACCAATTTCTTTCTTTCAGTTAGTCTCAATGATGCTACAAGATCCCTTTGCATACTGATTTTCCAAACTATCACAGCTAAGTGTTTGACCTCTTAGAATATCAGCCTAGCCAGATCGGGGCCATGACAACCGCATGCTATGGCCCTGATCTGGCCTTTCCAGGGTGCAAAAAGATGCTGCAAAAAGTGGCTCTTTTTTGTGCCCTGAAAAGGGCATGATAGCCGCAGTGCTGTGGCTATATGGCACTCCTTTGGTGCTGCATCATCCGGATGCAGCTGTATGGATCAGCGCCCAGTGTCATGATGGCCTGGGGGCTGGAGTCAGGGCATGCATCATGTCGACACAACCCCCCACTCTGCCCTCGGGCCAGCTTTAGTGTCTGTCTCAGATCTGGTCAAAATTGATTCATAAATTTATATCCCTAGAGCAAAAACTACAGAAACCTGTAGCATTTGTTCAAGAGATACCTGAGGTAGCTAAGAAATCAGGCCTAAAATCTTACTATAGTCTTTGGCGGGTTACAAACCGCCTGTCATGCCCAGCCTGGAAGATGGCTTGGAGGACTCAGAGGATGAGCTAGAGCCTCTGGGATCCGAATCTATAATGGAGGAGCCAGAGCCCCAGGGGCTTGAACCTGTAAGGGAGGAGCCAGAGGCTGGCCCTAGTCCTGCTGGAGCAGAGACTATGGCCCCTCCAGAGGTTCAGCAGTCAAGTTTGCCTGGTGCCGAGGCTGTGGACATGGAGGAGGATCTGGGCAGTGTGCCTACCTTCAATGAGCATCGAGCAGAAAGAGAG
>NW_024840950.1:0-1126 GCF_019175285.1 Sceloporus undulatus
TACACTGCTGGCATTTGTATGGCTTCTCTCCTGTGTGGACTCTCTGATGTATCACTAGATGTGCCTTTGAAGAAAAACATTTCCCACAATGCTGGCATTTATGTGACTTCTTTCTTATGTGGACTCTCTCATGACTGACAAATTCTTCTGTAAAGGGGGGCAATGACGGACAAGACTGAATCTCAGTGTTAAGAGAGGAAAGTGTTACCCCAACATTTAGCCCCACATTCACCCCTCCCTATTTGAGATTAAATTAATAACATTGGTGTGAGAAACCTGAGCATGACCCTGTTCTGGATGCCCCCAAATCCATATAATCATTGTATCCTTACTCATCGGAGCTACCAAAGAAGAGATTGAAGGAGAAGTGCCATGAGGAAATCAGTAAAAGCAGATAGTCAGGCCGTTGAAAAATATTCCATTAAATATATGTAAAACTATTTTAATTGGAAAGTGGCATCATTTCCTGTGAGACTGCCATAGAGTGTTTAGTCAGAGCACATGACATGATGCAAGCTAACCGCAGAGGATGCTTCATGCTGTGTGGCACCAGGAGATGACTCACAACCAATACAGTTTGCAGCTCACATGTGGATTGATGTGGGTTGGTGTTTTGTTTAGAAGAGATTGTGAAGAGGATGGAAGTCAGAGAGGAGAGCTGGTAAACATTTGTTTTATATTGTAACTCAAGATAAAGAACCTCCAAGGACTTGGAGGAAATCAACTGTGTGTGAGTTACTTCTAAGTGCTGAAAGTGGTTAATACATATCTGGAGATTTGCTTCTGTACTGTGCTATGTTATTGTTGAGCTCTGGGAGTGTTGCCTTCAGACTGTGCTATACATTGGCTTGTGAATGGGACCAGAATTCAGAGCCAAGAAGGACCTAAGAGCCAGTGTGACAATCCTGTTTGGCTGAAGTATTTCCACCAAGCACCCATTTCATTTATTTCAGTTTCAGATAATTCTTTTCCCACCCAGGAAACATCCTAAAGCAATTTAAACCTTTTCGAATGCTCGGTTTCTTCCCCCAAGCAACAATTTCAGTATAAATATCAGCCCCAACTGGCTGTTCTTCAGTGTCAGTCCAGTTGCAGACAGACACTCAGTTGGTTTACACTGCTATAC
>NW_024840951.1:0-1126 GCF_019175285.1 Sceloporus undulatus
TGTCTCATAGCTCCCTTTTAAATCGGGCCTTAGTCCACTTACTAAATGTGTATCTTATTGCATAATGTGTTAAGCAAGCAGGGAAACATCCTAAGAAAACACCCTAAACCCAATGGCATATCTTTTTCCAAAAGAAAGAAGCATGCATGCTGTTTTTAAGGTGAATCTGGAACTCTTCAGCAGTTTGAGAAATTGAATAAAAATGTCCAATAGTGATGAATGCAGAAGATAAAACTCCAGAAGGATAGCCAAGAGAGAAAAGCAGGATTATCCATGACTGGTGAAGAAATAGCCCAAAAGGTCAAAAATGGGAAGGATCCTTACTAATGGTTAGTTAAGAAGAAATTATCTGGACCTTCAAGCAATCAATTCTGAAATCAGGAAACCAGTTCAGTCCCCAGCAGAGGAAGAAGAAATAACATCAAGAATCATAGCTTTATGAATAAGGAATGTTCTTTTTCTATTTAGGTTGTTTATTTCTGTGGAAGAGAGAAACAGAGCCTTCAAGGCTGTCCTTTGCGCTACAGTACAACAAAGTGAGGGATGGAGATAGGGAATAGGGAATGCCAGTGAGGCACTTGTGTATGGCTCTTGCTCATGGGATGCCCAGGCTAGTGCTGACTGCCACTTTTGGGGTCGGGAAGGAATTTTCCTCCAGGACAGATTGGCCGGAGATCCTGGAGGTTTTTCGCCTTCCCCTGGGCACTGAGCAGGAGTCACTTTGGGAGGTTAGTTGGCATATTCAGTTCAGTAAAGAATATCATTTAAAGCAATAAAAATAATATATAAATGGAGAGAAGGCGTATCAGGGGGCACTTGTGTATGGCTCTTGCTCATGGCATGCCCAGGCCAGTGCTGACTGCCACTGTTTGGGGTCGGGAAGGAATTTTCCTCCAGGGCGGATTGGCCTGAGATCCTGGAGGTTTTTCGCCTTCCCCTGGGCACTGAGCAGAAGTCACTTTGGGAGGTTAGTTGGTATATTGAGTTCAGTAAATAATATCATTTCAAGAAGGCAATACAATTAATATATAAATGGGAAGAAGGAATATTAGGGTCCACTTGTGTATGGCTCTTGCTCATGGCATGCCCAGGCTAGTGCTGACTGCCACTTTTGGGGTCGGGAAGG
>NW_024840952.1:0-1126 GCF_019175285.1 Sceloporus undulatus
ATCTCAGCGGCTTTCGATACCATAAACCATGGTATCCTTCTGGAGCGCCTGGCAGAGGTGGGAGTCGGGGGCACTGCGCTCCAGTGGTTCCGGTCCTACCTCTTTGGGAGGTTCCAGATGGTGCAGCTGGGAGACATGTGCTCCGACAAGAGGGCCCTCACAACTGGGGTCCCTCAAGGAGCCATTCTGTCTCCCATGCTTTTCAACATTTACATGAAACCGCTGGGAGAGATCATCCGGAGACATGGGGCGCGGGGTTATCAGTTCGCTGATGACACCCAAATAGTCTTCTCTATGCCTCCGACTGATGCAGTGACCGGGGATGGCGTCTCTCCTCTTGTTGCCTGTTTGGAGTCAGTAATGGGCTGGATGAGGGAAAACAGACTTAGCTTGAATCCAGAGAAAACGGAAGTACTTGTGATAGGTTCTCCTGGCCCAGGGATGGCGGTGGTTCCACCTGTCCTGAATGGGATTGCACTTCCCGTGAGGGACTCTGTACGCAGTCTGGGGGTGCTCCTCGACTCATCGCTCCATCTTACATCTCAAGTGGACGCAACGGTCTGGAGCACCTGTTATTAGCTTCGGCGGATACGCCAGCTGCGTCCCTACCTGAGCCGGGGGGACCTAGAAACAGTGGTACACGCTCTGGTAACCTCTCGGTTGGATTTCTGCAATGCGCTCTACATGGGGCAACCCTTGTACCATACCCGGAAGCTGCAACTAGTGCAGAATATGGCAGCAAGACTGGTCACTAATACATCTAGGACCAGTCATATAAGACCGGTCTTAAAAGACCTACATTGGCTGCCTATTCGCTTCCGGGCGCAATACAAGGTGTTGGTTATAACCTATAAAGCCCTAAATGGCTTGGGCGCAGAGTACTTAAAGGACCGCCTCTCTCCGTACAATCCGCCCCACACACTCAGATCCACCGGGCAGCATCTGTTAAGAGCTCTGGAGGCTAGATTGGTTAACACCACTAGAAGGGCCTTTTCCATCTCGGCCCCCACCCTCTGGAACTCACTGCCCATTGAGCTCCGTTCAGCAACCTCCTTGGCCCAATTCAAGAAGGGGCTGAAAACATTCCTCTTCAAGCAGGCTTACCCCTGATTCTTTGCCCTGAGAG
>NW_024840953.1:0-1126 GCF_019175285.1 Sceloporus undulatus
GAATTTTCCCTTTACTCTTATTTCCTTTTCCCCATACAGATAATGTAAAGGATATATGTACTAATACAGTTTTTTTTCTTTTTTCTTGGTCGTATTTGCTATAAACTCAAAAAGAGGGATACCAATTGGCTTCCTGGAAGCAATGGAAATGTTTAGCTTTAGAGATTTACTGATAATATGTATAATATGTATAGGTATATGTACGTAATGTCTATTTGTAAAATGCTTGTTAGTTTGTTGTTATGTGCCATTATTTGTTATTCGTGTTTCAATTAAATAAAATGAAGAGGAAAAAAAAGAAATATTGTCATACCAATAGGATGAATCAGATATCTACTAAACATATCTGCAACACTGTTATAAACTGGAATCCTAAACACATTTAACTAGCTGCATCTGCACTACAGAAATAATGCAATTCAACACTGTTTTAACTGCCATGGATTAATGCTATGGAATCCTGGGACTTGTAGAGCTCTCTGAGAGAGAATGCTAAATATCTCACAAAACTACAAATCCCTTAATTCCATAGCAATGACAGTTAAAGCTGCATTATTTTTGTAGTCCAGATACAACCTAGGAAGTTAGACCTGATGAATTCCTACAGGACTTACATGTGAGTAAACATGAAAAGGATTGAACAGTGATATTCCACATTTTATAAACTCTGATTTATAAAGTTCAATGTGCATTTTAAAAACAAGATATGTTTTAGCACTCAGAGGCTAAAAGGTATCTCAATACTGTTTATACCACTTTAGCCCAAACACTAATCACATGTGAAGTCGAAGGCTTTCATGGCCGGCATCCATAGATTTTGTGGGTTTTTTTGGGCTATGTGGCCATGTTCTAGAAGAGTTTCTTCCTGACGTTTCCCCAGCATCTGTGACTAGCATCTTCAGAGAATGCTTGCCTGGAAAAAGTACACACTGGGGCTTTCTAGACGGCCCTTTGGGACGTCCGGAGGACGTCCCATTTTAAAAAAGGGGCGTCTCTTTTAGACGCCCCTGGGCCTATTACGGACTCCGTCCGTACAAGATGGCGGCGCCCTTTCTACATGGGCGCCGCCATCTTTGCGTAGCGGACGCTTAGCGTCCAGACGCGTCGCGCCGCTGCTGACGTAGCG
>NW_024840954.1:0-1126 GCF_019175285.1 Sceloporus undulatus
GCCTTCAATCTGCCAAAAGACTTCTCCACGGCGCCCCTCACGCGATTTAACTTCTTGTTGAAGAGCTTCTGTTTGGGAGTGCGGGGGATCTTAAAAGGTGTCATGAGCCACTTCCGAATGGGGTAGGCACAGCCAGCCAGTATCGGGCCCAATCTGCTGGCCTCTGATGTTGATGCTGGGGTTCCCTGGCACATAGATGCCAGCCTCCATGGCCTCGTAGATGAGAGAATTCCGTGCCACCCTGGCATCGTGCGCTGCCCCATGCCATCCGAGCTCCACGTCCACAAATCTTCCTGTGTGGTCACATGTCCCTTGCAGGATGACAGAATAGGAGCCCCTTCTGTTGACATAGGCATTCCTCAGCCCCAAGGGTGGTATGATCAGGCAGTGGCACCCGTCCATGAGGCCAACCACTTGTGGGAAGCCGTGGTGACCAAAGGCATCCATAATCTGTGGGGAAAAGGAAGGGAGAGAAACAGAGGAATTGAGATGACAAGTCTTTTACACGTGCGCAACTGCACCATAGCAAGAACAGCAAATGTACAGTGAGGGGGTGACACTTGACACAGAATATCACAGAGGTGCCAAAGATTAAAGGGAAGGTGGCCTGGCTGTCCCTATCTCGTGTGCATTCCCCAGGTACACGGTCCTTGACAGCAGCAGCTTCTCCATGGCCAGGGCAAACTCCACCACGATCTCCCCCACGGTGCCAACGCCAGTCCCAAACAGCGCCGCCGTCACAATATAGGTGGATTTGTGTGCCAGTGAAAAGACACCAATGGCCACTCTCTTCTCCACCGGGATGGCTTTCCTCATCACTGTGTTTGCCTTCTCCAGTTCTGGGTGCAGGATGGAAGAGAGCACGGGGCATTTGGAAGAAATGCCTCCATTGCTCGTCAGACCATATGGTTGAGACAAAGTTGTCCCACAAGTCTTGAGATGCAGGGACCTTCCAGCATCGGCGGAGACGTGCCACTCTGGCCAGGGCCATGGCACCGCCAACAGTAGCCTGATGAAGCGCTATGGCAGCCACTGCCGTTCGCTGTTCTGTGCCATCATCATCATCACTGCTGCTGTCATCCAAGTCTACAGCTGTCATGGTGGTGGATGATGGGACCTCCATTGC
>NW_024840955.1:0-1126 GCF_019175285.1 Sceloporus undulatus
TGTCCCCAATGCTATTCAACATTTACATGAAGCTGCTGGGTGAGATCATTTGGAGACATGGGGCGAGGAACAAGGAGACCTTGAAACAGTAGTACATGCGCTGGTCACCTCTTGGCTTGACTTCTGTAACACACTCTACATGGGACTACCCTTGTGCCAAGTTCAGAGACTTCAATTGGTACAGAATATGGCAGCCAGGTTGGTTATGGGCTCTTCTAGAACTTACCACATTACACCGGTTTTTAAATCCCTCCACTGGCTGCCCATTAGTTTCTGGGCAAGATACAAGGTGTTGGTTCACTCTGGAACAACCTCCAGATGAGATCTGTCCTATTAACACCTTGGAAGCTTTTAGGAAGGCTATTAAGACAGACGTCTTTCCAGACTAGATGAGATCTATTGACTTGCCTCCCCCTCCCCCTGACCATTACCCTTGCCATCGTTAGTGTGATGGAAATTGCTATTGATGTATATCATTCCTGCCCTCCCACCTCTCCTTCAGAAAACGAGCCATTTCTTGCCCGAAAAGCCTTTTTTACTGAATTGTGTTATGAAAGTTTTAAATTTTCTTGCTGTTTAATAGGTTTTTAAAGGGTTGATTAATGTTTTTATAATTGGGAGAAGGGTTGGGGGTTTGGAATTTTAATTGTATTTCTTAAATTGTATTTTATTTTATTACTGTAATCCTCTTTGATTCCTTTGAAAAAAGGTAGAATAATAATAATAATAACAACAACAACAACAACAACAACATCTCTTCAAGGGGGTCAAAAGCCCTTTCAGTATGCTCCCAGAACTGAGGAGGATGTTTCTGGGGCTGTGGGTCTCTTTGTTGGTCCTCCTCTGCAGGGTTGTTGTGAAGGAAAAGATAAGCATGTGAGGGAGGATGCCCAATCTGGATCCTGTGGGTCTCTAAGCCCAGTTCCCAGGTTGACAGGGGATTGCGAGAGTTTTGAGGTCCTTCCGTCTCCCTCCTCTTGGCTTTGGCCAAGAGGATTTGGCTCTTCTCTCCCCCCAGAGCCCCCTCCCCCAGGACTCCAGAGAAAACTCCCCTCCCCCAAGAAAAATGCTATTGAATCCTATCCTGTGCGATGCTTTCTATTTGGCACAATACTCTTCCCCAAAT
>NW_024840956.1:0-1126 GCF_019175285.1 Sceloporus undulatus
TTTTTTCTAGATTTTCTGTTTTTGAAGAGATTTTGTCTAAATCTGCTTTTACTTCTCCTATTTCCTTATTGATTTTGTCTATGTTCTCGATCACAGTATTAATTTCCCTATGGACATCTTGTTGTATCTCTCTCCTAGTTTCCTTTAGTTCTTTTATAATCTCTGCTTTGAAATTTTTTTTTGAATTCCTTTAGTTCTTGGCAGTATTATTGTACCTATATCTGTTTGCTCATTTGGCCCTTCTAGAGGGTTGCCTCTATCCTCAGACATGACTAAAGATTGAGTTTGTCCCCAAGCCTTCTTCCTTGTAAGCATTCTATGCTCTATCTTCCTAGAGGTAAGTTCTCTTATTTCTTTATGTTTGGGAGAGCTTTTGTCACTCTTCACCTTAGATCAGAATTGTTTTTGTGACAGCTAAACTGATATTAAGACTACACCTAAGAGAGATTTAAATCTCAGACACTATTCCCTTGCTTCTATATAAATGTATAAGCCCTATGAACAGGGGGGAGAAAAACCCAATCACTATCTGGCTGCTCTGTGTCTCTCAGATCCTATGCCACACTCTTCTCTACCTGTCTAGAGAGAAGAGGGGCGCATGGCTCTGGGTGAGACCGACCGAGCCCCCAAGACTCACACTGCTGCCAGTGTGGTGTCCTTCACCTTGGCCGCTAGGGCCTAGGAGGTTTGGTAGTGATGGGTGTGATAGAGACACCAAGATCCTCTATACTATTTACTTTCCTGTCTTAACAATACAATTAGAGGAGAAAATTTGCAAATTATAACCCCACAATCTTTGAGTCCTTTCAACAGTCCCTTGAGGGCGATGTCTACTAATATTCCTGTAGCTTTAGTTCCAGAGTACTTCTCGAGGAACTAGCCCCTTTCAGGTCAAGTTTGTTTTTATAAAAGACAAAACCAAAGCCTCGGTGTGTATCAGGGTCCCAAGGACTTAAAAGAGCACTGGCTCCCCCTAATACACCAAAGTTCTGGTATTGCTGCTTACTGGGGGTAGAGGATTTAACAGCCCCTGTTGATTCTGTCTGTATGTTGGGGTATCGCCTCTTAAGTCAGTTCTAAGCCAAGGGGTTTTGCCCAAGGATTGTAAAGAAACAAGAGATGGGAG
>NW_024840957.1:0-1126 GCF_019175285.1 Sceloporus undulatus
ATTGGTTTTTCTTTGGACAGGGCAGAATGGGAAATTGATAAAATATTTAGAGTCCAGTCTATTCAAGCTAAGGATAAGAATTTACCAAGGGATATAGTGGTATGTTGTGTCAGATCGAGAATTCGGGATATGATAATACAAAACAGTTACAGCAATAAATTGATTATAGAAGACAAAGAAGTCAAGATCTTTAAAGATATCCCCCCCGGCTGTAATGCTGTCACGTCAAAAATATAGGTCTTTGGTGAATGTGCTGAAAAATATAGGAATTGACTTTAGGTGGGAGAGACTGGAGGGTCTCTCGTTTATCTACCGACAGAAGAGATATAAGATTGATAATACTGAAAAAGCTAGTGAAATGGAAGATAAGCTGAGAAAGGACTATAAAGAAAACAAGGAGGACCCTGGTCATAATAGATATAAGAAGAGAGAATGGAAACCAAGCGGATCACAGAACACAGAACCTAAAGAGGGACCTGTAAAAGATAAAGACTGTAAACACAATAAAGGCCAAGAAACCCAAAGCAACTTGGAGCTTTGCTCAGTGGCCTTAAATGATAACCTTTTAGGTTCCTTTTAATAAGGCTACAAGGTTATAAGAAAAACTTCTTCTCCTTTTTTCACCTTTTCAAATTTCTTTAGTTGAATTGATAAGGAATTAAGAAGAGCTATTTGAAGACTCAGATTGAGTTGGCAAACGTAAATTTATTTTATTAATAAAAACTTTCTAATTCTATTCTCCCATTGTTGATTGTTATTGGTTGGTAAGTAAGGATGATTAATATTACTTCCTGGAACGTGAAAGGAGTAAACTCAAAATTTAAGAGAAGCAGGGTTTTTCATTTACTGGAAAAATTAAAAAAATGATATAATTTGTTTACAGGAAATTAAAATTAAAAAAAAGGAGGAATGCCTTCTAAGAAACCCCAAGTTAGGGAACTGTTTCTGTTCCCTATCAGATGGCAAGAGGAAAGGAGTTGCTGTCTTTGTAAATAAGAAATTGGAATCGAAGGAGATCTTTAAGGACAATAATGGATTATATGTGGCAGTAGAAGTTAGATTAAAGGGTATTTTGACTTTGGTAGTAGGGGTTTATGCCCCTAGCGAAAATAGAGATCTCTTTTTT
>NW_024840958.1:0-1126 GCF_019175285.1 Sceloporus undulatus
TCCTCTATATCTTTAAGAATCTGTTGCTTAAACAAATTACAAACTTCGAAAGTGGCAAGATTTTTCAAGAGATGAATAATACTCCAAAAGTGGCAAGATTTCAAAAAGCAAAAGACACTTTCAAATCTATCTTCCAGGATCTGATCCTAATTAAGGAGGAGGAAAAGGAAGAAAAAGGGGAGGGAGAAATTTCTCCTCTGTAGAGACTTTTCTTTTTTTTTTTACTTTTAGATGTACAGTATATATATATTTCCAAGCCTTTTTTTTTTTTCTCTTTTTTCCCTAAGTTTCCACTTCCCCAGATGCAATCCCAAGGTCTTAGCAAATTTTAACAGTCTTAATACGGTCTCTCTATAGTCTTTTTCCAACACAGGTATTGGGGTTGCTTTCAATTTATTCTTGAATATATAATTCACCCCAGTTTCCAAGCTGAATCTTTTTCTTCTTCCTATCCTCTCTTCCTATATTTGGCTCTTCTCCTCTTTCAACTTTCCTTTCTTCAGTTTCCCATTCCTACCTTCTCATCTTCAGCTCAAATATTATTCTCTTAGTCTCAAAAAGTTGCTCTTCTATAAATTGAATTATAACAATGTAACACAGGGCTCTCACTTGTTCTTTCTAGTTAAGTCAATCCAGCTGTCTGCTTCTTGCTCTTATACTCAGCTCTAGCGCAGCTGCAGTGGAAGTTGCCCAAAAAAGTACTCACAAGCTCACTCCAAGTTATACTTTCCTTTCCTTTGTTGATATAAAGAGTTATTTTTGCTATAACCTCCAGCAAGGCAGATTCGATAGTTTTGCTTTATCCCAGTTGCTCATAAGAAGTTGCTTTTAAAACCCCAGCAAAGGCGCTTGTAGCCATAGGCTCCATTTGCGGCTTGGGCTCCTCCGCTCCCCTCTCTCCAACTGCCCTTCTCCTCGGAGAATTCCCTTCGGGTCCTCCTAAGAGAGGGCTTGGAGACGAGTATGGGGGCTTGGTGAGGGTCCCCTGGAACCCCTTATGGCAAAGGAGTTTGCCGGACAAGCCGCGGCGCTGGCAACCCGCTTGGTCCGGAGAAAAAAAGCCGCGAAACGGGAGGCTTTTGGCGGAGCTCCGCCAAAGCGTTCCTCACACCTTCGTAGCTGGGCG
>NW_024840959.1:0-559 GCF_019175285.1 Sceloporus undulatus
TATTGCTTCGGCTTACGAAGGTTTCTTCGGGTTACGAAAAAACCGCGGCGCTATTTTCCGCCACCGGAGGGCAGCAGAGAGCTATTTTTCCATTAGCGCCTATGGGAATTCGGCTTACGAAGGTATTTCGGGTTACGAAATTAACCGCGGAACGAATTAATTTCGTAACCCGGGGTACCACTGTACAGGAAAAAAAGAGACGATTTAATTGGAGATTACAGAACTCACTATTAGACAAAGAAGAAAACAAAAAGTATATATCTAAGGAACTAAACTTGTACTTCAAAGAGAATAAAACAGATACGATATCAAATAATATAATATGGGACACCAGCAAAGCTGTCGTAAGAGGGCTGCGGTTGGTTTGGTATGCTTTCCTTCTCTTTTGGGATAGCAGGGTGAAGGGAAGGGGAGATAGATATCAAACATCAATCTCTCCTTCCGCTGTAACGACATTTCACCCTGTTAGCGCTCCATGCACATCTTGTATAGCCACTCCACAGTCAATATCTCCCCCCCCCCAATTCGTCATCTGAATGATATTCTCCTTGCCCATGCC
>NW_024840959.1:659-1126 GCF_019175285.1 Sceloporus undulatus
AATTTCCTATCTGAATGATATTCTCCTTGCCCATGCCCATCTCCCTCCAAGTGTCCCATCACAGATCTGTCCAAGAACATATGAAATAAAATTACACAAGGAAAAAGGTACAACAATAACAACAACAACAACAACACAATAATAAAAATAATAATAATATATTTATTTATAGCCTGCCCAATCACAAGGGATTCGGGCCGGTTACAACAAGAAAAATATAAAGAATACAATACAATAAAATACAAAAAATAAATAAAATAAAATAAAAGAGAGCAACATTAGTTAGAGTAATTCACAGTTAGGCCTGATGGAAATTGGGCCTGTAACTTTTTCACTCCCTCCCAGGTCTGATGATGACAGTTGGGATGAAGGGAGGGCTCTTGTTCTTCTTCTTTTCTTTTTTTAATATTTTTTATTTTTGCAAACATAAATATATACATACATACAAATATACATCAATATAAAAA
>NW_024840960.1:0-385 GCF_019175285.1 Sceloporus undulatus
GCTCAGCCATGAAACCCACTGGGTGACCTTGGGCAAGTCATAGTCTCAGAAGGTGGCAGTGGCAAACCCTCCCTCCCCAAAGAAACTTGCCAAGAAAACCACATAATACGTTTGCCTTTGGGTCACCATAAGTTGGAAATGACTTGAAGGCACACAACAACATCAATAACACTGCTTTAATTGCCATGGCTCCATGCTATTTAACATTTACATGAAACCGCTGGGAGAGATCATCCGGAGACATGGGGCGCGGGGTTATCAGTACGCTGATGACACCCAAATCATTTTCTCTATGTCTCCGACTGATGCAGTGACTGGGGATGGCGTCTCTTCTCTCGTGGCCTGTCTGGAGTCAGTAATGGGCTGGATGAGGGAAAACCGACTC
>NW_024840960.1:485-1126 GCF_019175285.1 Sceloporus undulatus
ATGGATTTCTGCAATGTACTCTACATGGGGCAACCCTTATACCAAACTCGGAAGCTTCAAATGGTACAGAACATGGCAGCTCGGCTGGTCACTGGCGCATCCAGGACCAGCCACATAACACCTGTGCTTAAAGATCTTCACTGGCTGCCCATTCGCTTCCGAGCTCAATATAAGGCGTTGGTTATTACCTATAAAGCCCTAAATAGCTTGGGCCCAGGATACCTGAAGGACCGCCTCTCCCCGTACAATCCGCCTCGCACCCTCAGAACATCTGGGCAGCAATTACTGAAGGTGCCTGGGGCCAGGTTAGCTTCTACATCAAGAAGGGCCTTTTCCACAGCTGCCCCAGCCCTTTGGAACACGCTGCCCACGGAGCTCCGCTCATCTACCACCCTGGCCCAATTTAGGAAGGATCTTAAAACCTTCCTATTTAAGCAGGCATTCCCCGATTAAATATTCTGTGGGCCTCCCTCCTCTTCCGTGGCCATGAGGTTGGGCTAAGGGGCTTTTATTGTTGTTGTTTTTAGACTGTTGTTATTGTTGTTTATATGTTTTTAACTTCTGTAATTTGTTTGCACTCGTTGCATTCTGTAAGCCGCCCTGATCTTTTGGAAGGGCGGGATACAAATAAAGATTTTATT
>NW_024840961.1:0-1126 GCF_019175285.1 Sceloporus undulatus
TCAAAGATGCTGCAAGATTCCCCTCCATACTAGTAGTCAAGGTTGACATGGCTAAGTCTCTGATTCTATTAATCTGGAAGATAGACTTAAGAACCCATACATTTTGGGGATTCACATTTATGATCTTGCATCAGTGCAGTGACTGACAGTGTTCCCCAAAACCTTTTTTATGAGCATGGTACCTCTGAAAATTTGTAAGCCGCTCTGATAGCCTTTTGGCTGAAGAGTGGGGTATAAATAATAATAATAATAATAATAATAATAATAATTTTCTGAAGTGCTAGGGAGAAGGGCAGTCAGTAAAGAAGCTTCCATCTGTCAGCAGTGATCAGTTCCTTCCCCCAGGAACTTGTGAAACTTTATTGGCCCCGCTGCCCAGACATTTTAGGTTATCTGTGATACCTATGATACAGTTATCTGTGATACAGTTGTGCCATATTGATGGCTGTTAAGGTGCCTTGAATTGATGCATTGTTTATCATACTGTATCATGTTGGGCTTAAATGATATTAAGGCTGTGCAAGCCCCCCCTCAAGCCAGTTTAGGATGTTGTTTGTTGATTTAGCCTTCATGTAGTTCACACTGATTTGGATGTACTTGGATGTGATCCAGATCTATAAACATGCATTTTCATACTGCCCATTGATTTGTATTGGGAAACAAAAAGGACATTTCTTTTGCCTTTCTTTTTTTAATTATCATAAGTACATGGCATTTCTATACACAGTGGAATGTGTTGTTGTTGTTGTTGTTGTTGTTGTTGTTGTTTGTGCCTTCCAGCTGTTTTTGCTATTTAAAATCTGCTAATACGTTCTGCTTTGCTGTGGTATTGTATTGTCCCTTATGTATGTGCTCTAAGTCTTACTCTGTATGTGTAGAACACATATGCATATGGTAGATAGAAGAGAAAAAGTAAAAATACAGTGCTCCCTTGTTTTACGCGGGGGATCTGTTCCGGACCCCCCCCCCCACGTAAAACAAAAAACGTGTATGCTCGATCCTCATTACAAGTAATGGGGCTCATGTTCATGGTGGCACATGGCACTATTATTTCTTCCAGCGCATGGCGTTGGAAGACACAACACTGCTTTCAACATTTGCTGAAAGCAGCGTATAATGCACCCGT
>NW_024840962.1:0-1126 GCF_019175285.1 Sceloporus undulatus
GACCATGGAGAACCTACACAAATTCAACCTGGACAATGAAGAAATAGAAATACTGTAGTAAAAGAGTTCTCATACCTGGGATCAAACATTGATCAGAATGGGGACTGTAGTCAAGAAATCAGAAAACGGCTAAGAATAGGGAGGGCAGCTATGAAAGAATTAGAGAATAATAATAATAATAATAATAATTTATTTTTATACTGCTTTTCCGCAATGATCAAAGCGGTGTACAAAAAATGCAATAAAAACAACAATACAGAATAAAAATTTCAATAAAAACATAGCAATAACACTATATTAAAACATTACATTAAACAAATAAAACCAATTACCCCAAATCAAAGCCAGCTGAATTGTTAATCCATGATGCCAGTACATATAGGGGGAAGCCACATAGTATCAAGGGACATGGGGGAAAGCCTGGTGGAAAAAAAAGGTTTTAAGCTTCTTTTTGAACAAATCCAGGGAAGTGATGGAACAGAGCTCATCGGGAAGAGTGTTCCAAATTTTAGGGGCCGAGATGGAGAAGGCCCTTTGCGAGGTTGACGCATATCTCGCGGTTGGAACCCTCAACAAGTTCTTCCCAGCTGACCTGAGTGTGCGAGGCGGATTATATGGGGAGAGGCGGTCCTCCAAGTAGCCTGGGCCCAAGAAGATCCTAAAGAACACGAAAGTGCAAATCGTACAAGTCACTGTATTTCCTATTACCATGTATGGATGTGAGAGCTGGACTGTTAAGGAAAAAAATAGGAAGAAAATTAATTCGTTTAACATGTGGTGCTGGAGAAGAGTGCTAAGGATACCGTGGACAGACAAAAAGACTAACATATGGGTCCTAGAACAGAGAAAGCCTGAAATCTCCCTGGAAGCAAATATGCCAAAACTAAAACTGTCGTACTTTGGTCACATCATGAGAACACATGACTCACTGGAAAAAACATTAATGATAGGAAAGGTGGAGGGAAGCAAAAAGAGAGGAAGGCCACATGCAGGATGGATGGACTCTATTAAGGAGGTCATGGGTATGACTTTTCAGGAACTAAGCAGAGTCTTGGTAATGTCTCATCCACAGGTTCACAAACAAGAAGCAGCAGGCTTATATAATACTACAAACCAACAAAAGGGG
>NW_024840963.1:0-1126 GCF_019175285.1 Sceloporus undulatus
TTGTGAGATCCAAAAGCATCAACAGGGTCACACTTCACATGTCGATGCTCAAGCAAAGATCATCTACAGTGGTACCTCGGGTTACGAAATTAATTCGTTCCGCCGCCGCTTTCGTAACCCGAAAAGCCTTCGCAAGCCGAAAACCCATAGGCGCTAATGGGGAAAAGCCGCGATTTCGTGTGAAATAGCGCCGAAAAGCACCAAAAAATTTTTCGGAACCCGAAAAAACGTTCGTAAGCCCTCTCAATCATGTTGTTTAGAAATAGAAGATAGGAGACCGGTCTGTAATTGTTCATCTCCAAGGGATCTTGGGAGGGTTTTTCCATAAACAGCCATAACACCGCTTCTTTTAAGCAAGATGGAAAATAGCCCTATGATATATCTCAGGTGAGTCTTAAGTGCATCTCCTCCTTGGATGACCAGCCATGAAGGGCAAAGGTCCAGAGGGCAAGTTGTCTTCTTCTCATTTCCAGGGAGCGTGACCACCTCCTTAGTACTCACAGATACAAATTGATCCAGTATGATCTTATTCACAGAGTCACTGGACACCTGAACTATGGCCTCTGCAATAATGCTGGCATCCAAGTCAGGTCTTATCATTTAAAGCAGAGGTCCTCAAAGTCCGGCCCTCCAGATGTTTTGGACTTCAGCTCCCAGAATCTCAGATCATTGGCCAAGCTGCCAGGGAGGGCATTATGAGGTAGGAAGGAAATTTGCATGTGGATGATGATTGGCTGAGGGACAAAGAGGAAGGAGGAGCCTTTGTGGGGCTCTGTAAGTCTATTCAGATTGACTGTATACTACTGAGGTAGGAAGGAAATTTGCATGTGGATGATGATTGGCTGAGGGACAAAGAGGAAGGAGGAGCCTTTGTAGGGCTCTGTAAGTCTATTCAGATTGACTGTATACTACTGAGGTAGGAAGGAAATTTGCATGTGTGCGGTGATTGGCTGAGGCTTCTGGGAGATGAAGTCCAAAACCCCCTCCCCTCCATGGCCATGCCTCTCTCCAATGGTCCCCACAGCGTCTATTCTCATAATAACCATCCAAGTACCTGGGACCCAAGGAATCCTCCTAGTAGGGGGCAAGGAACGAAAGAGGGAGAGGAGACCTGGCAGGCCCCCTG
>NW_024840964.1:0-1126 GCF_019175285.1 Sceloporus undulatus
TGCTTTGGTCAGGCCCCACCTGGAATATTGTGTCCAGTTCTGGGCATCACAATTTAAAAAGGATGTTGAGAAACTGGAGCGTATCCAAAGGAGGGCGACTAAAATGGTGAAAGGTCTGGAAACCATGCCCTATGACGAACGACTCAGGGAGCTGGGGATGTTTAGCCTGGGGAAGAGAAGGTTAAGAGGTGATATGATAGCCCTTTTTAAATATTTGAAAGGATGTCATATTGAGAAGGGAGCAAGCTTGTTTTCTGCTGCTCCAGAAAACAGGACGTGGAACAATGGATGCAAGCTACAGGAAAAGAGATTCCACTTCAACATTAGGAAGAACTTCCTGACAGTAAGGGCTGTTTGACAGTGGAACACACTCCCTCGGAGTGTAGTGGAGTCTCCTTCCTTGGAGGTCTTTAAGCAGAGGCTGGATGGCCATCTGTCGGGGATGGTTTGATTTGGATTATCTGCATGGCAAGGGGATGGACTGGATGGCCCGTCAGGTCTCTTTCAACTCTATGATTCTATGATTCTATTATAAGTTTAAATTAGCTAATTATATGCTTCCTTTTGGTTTAAAAGCAGCTATTTGCAAAGTTCTGTGTGCTTGCTTTTGAATAAATATGCTGAATTAGAAATAACTTGATTTAATTCTTTAGGATCTGTGCATACCAGCCATTAAAGCTGGCCTGGGGGCAGAATCGGGGCATGGCATCCAAATGATGCATGCCCCAACTCCACTCCCAAGGTGGTGTGATGGCACACAGCACTCCACACAGTGAACGGTATCACAGCACTTCTCTGTCACTGTGTTCACATGGTGCAGCACCAAAAGAGCATCTTAAAGTCATGGCACCATGCCTATTGCACCTTGGAAAGACTAGACTGGGGCTGTGGTGTGCATTTGCCACAGCCCCGATCCAGTGAAGTGGGGTGATCTGCACTGTTCCTGAATTCTCAGAAAGTTGGAGTCATGCATAACAATTGTGGGATGGCATGAGAAAGGGTCTTCTCTGTTGCAGCACCCTGGTTATGGGTGCTAAGGCCCAGCTGGTTTTAAATTATCTGGTTTCAAGTTGTAAATTATTTAATATATTTTTAGTCTTTTATTGTTGTTATTTTTATTTATTAT
>NW_024840965.1:0-1126 GCF_019175285.1 Sceloporus undulatus
TCTTCCTCTCTCAGTATATGTGTGTGTGTGTGTGTGTGTGTGTGTTTGCTTCTACTGTTCTTATGGCTGTGAATGGAGCTGAGGACTGAGGAGAGAAGAAAGTGTCAATTTTGTGCAAATGCAGAACTTCTGTGCATCAAAGAGTCCAGTGTGTTGAAATAGCAAAGAACTTTATTGAGAACACATAGAAGGAATTCAGTGTTTCAGCCAGAACTGCCCACTTCAAGCCAAACTATACATTAAAACCCAAAACCTAAAACACTACCCTCTTTCCAACCTGGCCCCCACCTCCAATTCCTACAGTCTATGCCCCACAGGTAACAAGACCCCCTTTGCCACCCCAGAAATTAACCCCCTTCCTGTTAATATCATTCCCATAACTATTTGAGCCAGCTGCAACAAATCCCACCCCTCTATTTCACTAACATATACTACAATCTCCAGTCAAATTTATAAACTATGATCTATACTAACAGCAATGAAAACCTAAACTTAACAAAAGATAACTTTAAAACATACTTATCCACAGACACACAGACAAACCATAGACATATGGATAGACAACCCTTACAAACAAAACCATAAGGGCCTTTTCACTGCGAGATTGAAAATATACTTTCTATATTAATTCTTGAAAAAATAATGTTAGTTCACTTCTGGGATTTGTGTGGCTTCTCTCCTGTGTGGACTCTCTGATGTTTCACTAGGTATGACTTTGAAGAAAACCATTTAACACAATGCTGGCATTTGTAGGGCTTTGCTCCTGTGTGGACTCTCTGATGTGTCACTAGGTTTGACTTCTGAGCAAAACACTGTCCACAATGCTGGCATTTGTAGGGCTTTGCTCCTGTGTGAGATCTCTCACGTATCACTAGGTATGACTTTGAAGAAAAACATTTTCCACAATGCTGGCATTTGTAGGGCTTTGCTCCTGTGTGGACTCTCTGATGTGTCACTAGGCTTGGCTTCTGAGAAAAACATTTCCCACAATGCTGGCATTTGTATGGCTTCTCTCCTGTGTGGACTCTCTGATGCTTGACAAGGGTTGACTTGTAGGCAAATCTTTTTCCACAATGCTGACATTTATGTGACTTCTTTCCTGTGTGGACTCTCTCATGACTGACAA
>NW_024840966.1:0-1126 GCF_019175285.1 Sceloporus undulatus
CCCCCCAGGTGTCCCGAATTCAGCTCACCAAGGCAGCCGCCGAGACGCTGAGGAGATGGAAAGTCCGGTGTTCAGTCCGTGGGCGGCCCCCTGGGCCGGTGCGCAGATGCGCACCTCCAACAACCCGGGGAAAAACCACCAGGCAGCAACACAGCTCTCAGCAGGAGTCCGGTGGCAAGGGGAGGCGTGATGAAGGAGGGGACCAGGAGTCCGGTGGCAAGGGGAGGCGTGATGAAGGAGGGGACCAGGCAGCCCGGCTTTATATGTGCCGCTGCCCCGACATGCCCCTCTCTCCGCCTTCCCCCCAGGTGTCCCGAATTCAGCTCACCAAGGCAGCCGCCGAGACGCTGTGGAGATGGAAAGTCCGGTGTTCAGTCCGTGGGTGGCCCCCCCCGGGCCGGTGTGCAGATGCGCACCTCCAACAACCCGGGGAAAAACCGCCCGGCAGCAACACAGCTCTCAGCAGGAGTCTGGTGGCAAGGGGAGGCGTGACGAAGGAGGGGACCAGGCAGCCCGGCTTTGTACGTGCCGCTGCCCCGACACGCCCCTCTCTCCGCCTTCCCCCCAGGTGTCCCGAATTCAGCTCACCAAGGCAGCCGCCGAGACGCTGAGGAGATGGAAAGTCCGGTGTTCAGTCCGTGGGCGGCCCCCTGGGCCGGTGCGCAGATGCGCACCTCCAACAACCCGGGGAAAAACCACCAGGCAGCAACACAGCTCTCAGCAGGAGTCCGGTGGCAAGGGGAGGCGTGATGAAGGAGGGGACCAGGAGTCCGGTGGCAAGGGGAGGCGTGATGAAGGAGGGGACCAGGCAGCCCGGCTTTATATGTGCCGCTGCCCCGACATGCCCCTCTCTCCGCCTTCCCCCCAGGTGTCCCGAATTCAGCTCACCAAGGCAGCCGCCGAGACGCTGTGGAGATGGAAAGTCCGGTGTTCAGTCCGTGGGTGGCCCCCCCCGGGCCGGTGTGCAGATGCGCACCTCCAACAACCCGGGGAAAAACCGCCCGGCAGCAACACAGCTCTCAGCAGGAGTCTGGTGGCAAGGGGAGGCGTGACGAAGGAGGGGACCAGGCAGCCCGGCTTTGTACGTGCCGCTGCCCCGACACGCCCCTCTCTCCGCCTTCCCCCC
>NW_024840967.1:0-1126 GCF_019175285.1 Sceloporus undulatus
TGTCAGAAAGAGCCATACGCAAGCGGTTCACTAGCTAATGATGCTCTTGCCTTCTCCTTCAAAGGTTTTGGGTGGCGACAGCAGTCTGGCCTAGAAAAGGAACTGCAAAAGAATTCAGTTACTGAAATGCTTACTCTTGATCATATGCAAGTCTTGGGAGGTTTCAAGACAAGTAGCAGCCATTGGACCTTATCACTCGAGCGAGATCCTGTTCAGAAACGGGATTTAAACTAGATTTAATGAATTGGGGGGGAAAGCACCCACAAATGCGTCAAGTCTGTCACACGACATTCCTGCAAACCTGAAATAACGCGAAAATAAGCTGAAGGTAAAACGGAGAAAAACAGCAGCTTTTTCCTTTCGGGAAGAAATTGAATTAATGACCTGGCTACAGTTTCAGCTAAAAATGGTGCAGTACTTTTAAACATTTAAAACAATGAGCATTTAGGAAACTTTTCAAGTCACTTGACTTGGGTTCCTTACCTGTGATTTCCAGGTGCATTTGGACAAATCTGGAATAAAATGCAATGTCAAAATAAAATCACATAAAAATACTTACCTCTCTTTCTTGAGAATCAGGGGCTATCAAGAACTGCATAGATAAAATACATTACCTGATTCATTCTAGACTTTTCACGTCGCTTGACTTGGGTTCCTTACCTGTGTTTTCCAGGTGCATCTGGTCAAGGCTGGAAAAAAGAGTGCTGTAAAGTAAAATAGATAAAAATATAAACACTTACCTCTCTTTTTGCGAATCAGGGTCAGTGACGTACTGCATAGATAAAATACATTACCTGATTCATTCCAAACTTTTAAAGTCACTTGACCTGGGTTCCTTACCTGTGTTTTCCAGGTGCATTTGGACAAAGCTGGAATAAAATGCAATGTCAAAATAAAATCACATAAAAATACTTACCTCTCTTTTTGAGAATTAGGATCAATCATGTACTGCAAAGATAAAATACATTACCTGATTCATTCCAAACTTTTCACGTCCCTTGACTTGGTTCCTTACCTGTGTTTTCCAGGTGCATTTGGTCAAGGCTGGAAAAAATGCATTGCCAATCATATTGCTGGTTATATTTTTCTGTATCAGTTCTACATGAGTGTTGTTATACTTGTAAAC
>NW_024840968.1:0-1126 GCF_019175285.1 Sceloporus undulatus
TATGCTTACACACTTGAGATTGTGCCTCGGATAATTGGAGTGGCACACTGAACTCTCTAGCATGAAAATATTACCTGACATCCCCCCAAGTCTCTCTGAATTTGCACGATCAGAAGAATTCTAACTCTCTCGTTCAGCTTAATACTTGGGGGCAAGCCCTGATTTTTATTATAAACAAAATTCATTTTGTTAATGTGTTTGTATAATGTATAATGTAATGTAATTTGTTCATTTTTATTTTTTATTAAAAAATATTCCCTCATCACAACAGATATATTCACCTTTGCATCAAAAATGAAAACAGTTGAATAAATGAGATAATAATTTTAATGACAATATCCAAGTCATTAAGTTATACTAGGCCCCATTTTCACTGGGATATACAGTGACAAATCTGGCTCAGATTGAGCTCCCAAGTCATATTTGAATCATGTCCATCATTACCATTAAAAAAGGGAGTAAATGGGCTCGTTTTTTCCTGACCCATGTTCTCGTTCCCATTGATATTTCTCCGTTGTATTTTGATGTAGACTTTTTTGTTCCCCATTCCCATTGCCTGACTTGAACTGTTTTTCCCCCTTTTTAATCTGTCAATCAAGCACTTAGGTGATTAGATGTCACGGTGATGTCAGTTGCTTCGATGCATTTTGATGCGGGCTATTTTTGTTCCCCATTCCCATTTGCATCTTTCAAACCTGTTTTTCTGTTTTTTGTTTTTCTTTAGCGGTCAATGGATTGCTGAGGCGCCTGAGTGCTTGGGCAGCTAGGCATCATTGTGATTGGAAGAGGGAAAGAAGAAGAAGAGGAGGAAGAAGGAGAAGGGGGGAAGAAGAGGGGGTGGCTTGGTGGCTAGAAAACTGGAGGAGACAGACTGGCTATGCCAGGGGTAGGCAACCTTTTTGAGCCGGGGGCCGGGTTGCTGTCCCTCAGACAACTGGGGGGCCGAAGCCAAAAAATAAATAATTAAATGATTTTTTAAAAACTAAAATATATAAATAAACTAGGACAAATGTAGGACAAAATTTTCAAATGGAAGACACTTTTTTTTTAAAAAAATGGAGGACACGTGAAAAAAATTGCTAAAAAATGTTAATATAAATGCATGTTTCTGAGGCTTCTATAGACA
>NW_024840969.1:0-1126 GCF_019175285.1 Sceloporus undulatus
ATTTTAACTGATAGTAGCTATACCAATTTATTTCCTTTTTCTCTCTAGTTAAAAGCACTCCTGGCCCCCACCTTTTTTCCCTTCGCTCCCGCCTTCTACTACCCACCTTTCCCCCTCCTGTTTGCTTCCCAGGCTAGCACCGCTTGAGAAACCAGGCTGACCTTGGGCAAGCTCTGCAGATGTCTCCAACTAATTAAACAGTGCATTCCAATCCTATGCAGCTATCCGGCCAAAGCATCCCATCCCCCCTTAGCAAGCAAGCAAGCTGGCAGAACTACATCTAAAGCAATTACACCAACAATATGAACAGCAACCAAAGTGAATGTGAATATTGATCAGTAATTGGCTTTGGAGTTCTGACACTCTGCCCCCCCAAAGCTCTATTTATTCAATTTAGGTTTGTCAGGGTAAGCCAAATGAAACTCATGGATCAATCGTTCAGCATTGACATGTTTAACCCGCACCCATTCGGCCATATCAACTGGGAAATGTTTCCACTGTACCAGATATTTTAAACCCCCTTTTACAATCCTAGAGTCCAAAATCTTCACAATTTCGAAATGTTTGTGGTTGGGCCTACCAGGGGTTGCGATTTGGTGTTGGGAATAGACTGGTTGGCTTTTCACAACCCATTCATCAATTGGAAAACTAAGCAGTTGGTGTTCAACGACTCTGGTTGTAGTACGCATGTGGCGCCTGCTGGGAATATGGGGAGGGAGCCGCACCGGGCCACTGCAGTGACTGTCTATGGTCCTTTCCCAGAAGCGGCAGTCAACAGGCTGCAGGAGGTGGGAAGTTTCCCCGAGGTCTATAAGGACTTGAGTGCAGTATTTGAGGAAACTGAGTGTGACCTCTTGCCGCCCCACCGGGACACAGACTGTGCAATCGAATTGACACCCGGGGCCCCACTCCCCAAACCCAAACTGTACTCGATGACTCCAAGGGAGATGGTGACATTGAAGGAGTTCATCAACAAAAACCTGGCTAGAGGTTTCATCCGCCCCTCCAGTTCACCGTTCGGGGCGCCAGTGTTTTTTAGGGAAAAGAAGGATGGGTCCCTGCGGTTGGTGACAGACTATAAGAACTTGAATGCTATCAGCACCTGTAGCAAGTATCCCCTTCCATT
>NW_024840970.1:0-1126 GCF_019175285.1 Sceloporus undulatus
GGTGTCATAGGAAAGTGAGCATAGCAATTGCACAATGTTTCTGGAAACAGCATTATTTTGGCAAGAGAAGAACCTTGTTGATAAAGCCCTCTTTGTCAGGCTATCACATACCTTTAGAGAGTGTGTGTGTGTGTGTGTGTGTGTGTGTGTGTGTGTGTATGCACGCGCTTCTGTAGGTTCTCTATGGTCCCCCTCCACTCCTGCTGTGCTGGATAGGACCCCTTGAGATTTATCTAAAAACAAACCTTGCTGCCACCTTCTCCCCCCACCTTAGCAACACACTGGGACTTTGCTGGGGGATCCAAGTGATACTTTTCCTTGCCAACTTAGGAAAGAAGTAGCCATGCCAAGATATGTAAAACGGAGTACAAGGAGGCAGAGTACATTAAAGAAAATCTTTAGTCTAACTAAAGGAGTTCGAGAGCAAAATGATATCACTACATGAAGGACCAACGTGTCCTAGAGGCACAAACAGAAAGTAATTATTTTACAGAATAAAATAATTACAGCCAAATCAGCAAAACAAATAAAAATTCCTAATCCTGCTCTTACTCACAGCTCAGATGGAAGTTGTAGCCCCTGATGTTTCTGGATAGCTAGGAGCCTGGACACCATTGTCCAGCTCCACCAGCTTCCTTATGGTCTGCCTCATAAGAGCCAGAGGCCATCACCAGTCAGTAGGAAGGCTTTTTAAGCCCTCTCTCGCAGAACCATCTTGAAGGCTCACACTTCTTCCCAACTGCCCATCTCATTGGTCAGTTGCCATCTCATCAGCTGTGATGGAATCCCTCATTAAAATGTATCTTCCTCAACATTTAACTCTTTGTTATCTGGAAAGAAGTCTCTGATAAGTGGAGGTACTCCCATTTATCACACATGCCCCCAATCTCAGTCGGTTTGGAAACAACTGGAAGTTGTAACCAAACTACTTTTATTTTCAGTGGAATTTTTTTAAATGTTTTGAACCCATTTAAAATTCATGTTTTAATAGGATTGCTTATTTACAATTTACAAAAATTGGCAGCGTTTTATTTCAACATATAGTGTGAGCCACCTTATATTAGTTAACTGAGTGAGCATGTGAGTGAATAGTCAAGGGCAGACCCATTATTGATTATTCTGTGCT
>NW_024840971.1:0-1126 GCF_019175285.1 Sceloporus undulatus
AATTAGTGGGATGGCGGTCCCCTAAGGTTGCACTGGATCCACAAGGATTACATACAGGCCATGACTCCCACCCCTGATTTATACATAGGACTTTATCACACATGGGGAAAATTGGGGGTTTAAACGGGCATTATCCAGCAATATTTGTGCAATTGCGGTTTTCACATTATCACAATTAAAGATGACTTATCCCAGAAATAACCAGCAACAAATCATTCACAGGGAAATCCCATGAATGATTTGTTGCTGGTTATTCCTAGGATAAGTCATCTTTAATCACGATGGTGTGTGAAAATCTTTACCACAATCATGCAAATATCACTGTATAATGACCATTTAAATTCTCAATTCTCCCTGTGTGATAAAGTCCATATTCAAGTTAAGTAAATGTGAAGGCATACAACATTATCACCTACCAAGTGCTAGCTCCCCTGTTAGATCTCTAGGGGGCAAAGGGCATCATATAGAAAGAGTTAGAAGGGATCTTGCAACACTTACTCTAAGGCCCTTATCACATGTGAAAATTGGAACTCCAATCCAAAGCCATTACAAAGTGAAGGGGAAGTAGATTCAATTCGAATCTATTCCAATTCACATGATTAATTATCACACTTGAAGAGCGAAATTGTGGTCGTTCCTGAGGCATAGCTGAGCAGATGCAACGTAAGATATCACACCAGTACATACCATGCGGATTCAACAATTCAAATTGGCACCCTTGTGCATGCTCAATGGGGCTCTGAACACATTGAGAACTTTTACGCTTCCGGAGTGAAGAAGGGGGCCACTTCCTGTTTCACATGAATTCAAACCTCACATGAATGACTGCTTCGTGTTTCTTCTTCTCTTCTACTTTGTCCTATTTTTTATTCTATTTCAACCAGTTAGCAATGCCCGCAACTCCCACCATGTGTGGTCTCCAGTATGTGTACGCGAATGTGTATGCGCACATGTGTGGTATCCAAATACATATATACATACATATATACACACATGTATATATGTATACAGACACGTGTATATACACACACATATGTTTATGTATGTATATACGTACATACATATATATACACACACACATATGCATGTGTATATATATGTATATATATGTGTGTGTGTTACAAAA
>NW_024840972.1:0-1126 GCF_019175285.1 Sceloporus undulatus
AGCTCTGTGATAACGGCTTTTCTTTGCATTGGTTTCTATACAGACAAATCAGGGAGAGATTTATCTTAGACAATAAAATAACAGGAATAGAATTGACTGCATTGGATTTTGACAAAATTATTTTTGATAATAATACTAAAAAGATTTCACTGCTTTATAAATTTTTTTTGAAAATGGAAATGTATGAAGAAACTATTAAGCCCACAATGATTAAATGGGCTCAAGACTTAAACGAAGTTATACCCCTAGAACAATGGGAAAAAAATTGGAAATCTAGACTGAACCATACTGTATGTACAGACATTAGGGAAAATTACTACAAAATGCAAAACTGATGGTACCTTACTCCAATTAGAATGTCTAAAATGCATAAGGGTAATAACCCAACTTGCTGGAAGTGTGGGAAAGCAATGGGTTCATTTGTTCACATGTGGTGGAACTGTGAATTTGCAAAAAAATATTGGAACCAAATCCATGTAAAGGTTCAAGCGATACTAAAATGTAAATTTGATTTAGACCCAAAATGTTATCTACTAAATATGATTGAGAATATACAGTTAGAGAATAATTTTGGTGTAATTTTATTTTACATGATTTCGGCAGCACGAATAATCTACGCTACGCATTGGAAAAAGGAAACTCTTCCGACGTGGGAAGACTGGCTTCAAAAATTAATGATGTATTTAGAGATGGATAAACTTACCTGCTTAATCCGAGATCAAGATTGGAACACTAGGAAAAAAAACTGGATTCCTTTAATAGAATTTATTAAGAGCGAAAGGAAAATGTATAAATTTATTTTCTGAAGAAGTGGGAAATTAGTTAGAATTATATTGATATATCCTGCAAAGCTAAAAAATATATCTGAAGGAAAATGCATATTAAGACAACATATAGGATAATAATCGGCAAATAGAAATCTAATTGTACTACTAATGTATTAATGATCTGAACAACTAACTCAGCACAACCAAATGAGCCTTTCAATCAGGAGACTAATGTTACGGTTTGTCTGTTTATATATTTTTTATTTGTTTGTTTGTTGTTGTTAACATGTATGTATGTATGTATTGTAAATATGTGGTTTGTATATATCTGTTGTGACTTTTCATAAATAAATAAACTA
>NW_024840973.1:0-1126 GCF_019175285.1 Sceloporus undulatus
TTAATAACTCAGGCAATGCTGCTGAGAGGCCATTTTGAAACTAAAAACAGGGATCAAGTGTGGTATATTTGTTCTGAGAAACAGAACTCATGAATGGATGGATGAATGAATGGATGTATGTATGAATGAAGTTTTATTTGTGCATTCAAGGGAATCGCCTCTCATGGAAACACACTCACTCACACACAAATACAACAATTAATCATACAGACTGTATAAATGGCAGTGGCATATAGCGACTTTCAGGATTGCAGAGGGTAATACTGTACCGATTCCAGAAACAGAGGTTCCAGTTAGGGGATTATGTGACACAAATGTGTCTCATTAAGCTGCCAATGGATCTCACATGGCCAGCGCTTGCTGAGTGTCTGCAATACACAGAGGACAACCAAAATATTGAAGGTCTGGAAACCGTGTCCTATGAGGAATACCTTATAGAGCTGGGTATGTTTAGCCTGGAGAAGAGAAGGTTAAGAGGTGATATGATAGCACTGTTTAATATTTGAAGGGGTGTCATATTGAGGAGGGAGCAAGCTTGTTTTCTGCTGCTCCAGAGAATAGGACTTGGAGCAATGGATGCAAGCTCCAGGAAAAGAGATTCCAGGTCAACATTAGAAGGGACCTCCTGACAGTAAGGGCTGTTCGACAGTGAAACACACTTCTTCCTCAGAGTTAGTGGAATCTCCTTCCTTAGAGATTTTTAAACAAATGCTAGATGGTCATTTGTTGGAGATGCTTTAACTGAGAGTTCCTGCATGGCAGAACTGGGTTGGACTGGATGGGCCTTGAGGTCTCTTCCAACTCTAGGACTGTATGATTCTACGTATGGATCAGTTTGCAGCTTCTGTCAAAGGGTTCTGGAAGAAATCAAGGAGGGCTACTTCTGATCATGTTCCATCCATCTTTTCCAATTTTTAGAACTGCTCAATCTCTGCTTGGATTTCTTTTTTTTAGCATATTTTTATTAAAATTTCCACATTTTAAAATACATCGCATTACATCTAATGCATTTTGTAATTATTAGAGTTTTCTATTTGTGTCCTTCTTCGGCTTTCTATCAAGGTCGTATTTACAGTATTGGTATATTGTCGCTTTCTATTTCCCTTAGTATTTTCTTACTGAAACA
>NW_024840974.1:0-1126 GCF_019175285.1 Sceloporus undulatus
AGAGGGGATGCTGTCCTGCAAAACCCATCCCCATAGTTTCTCTGGAAACAGCTTGGGCTCCCCAAATTTGCTTTGCCAGAAGCCTCCCCCAGCCTGGGGTCTTTCTTCCAAGGCAGCAAAAGTGCTTTGGGCAGTTTTCTCTCCCTCAACCATCCTTCCCCACGAATAATTGCATAGGCACTTTAAGCGCCTCCTCATTGGTTCTTTTATAACAAACCGCAAAATTTAAAAGTGACATTATGATGACGATGCTTTGATTGACAGCCCCAAAATGGCGAGTGGGAACGAAATAAGGCTAAAACCGATTTATATATACACCGTTTTATTTGAATAAGAACGAAAGCGGATCACTTAAAGCGAATCAATTGGTAAATGAGAACGAAGAAAAAAAAGCGATTTGGAACGCGGGATAAGACCAGGGTTATTTTGAATCAATTTAACTGATACCGGTGTATTTTAAAGCATTGTAAATCACAAGTGGGAACAGGCTCATAGTCACTTAAGATATCCAGTATCATTGTGGCTAAGTGGCAGCCTTACAAATAAGGACACAGAAATTACTATCTTAGCAACTGGTTGTGGTGCTGGGGCAATTTGATCACATAAACCTGTAATAGTCATATGTGGCATAAAAGTAGAAGAGAAATTCACCCCACAGAATTGGCCTAAATGTAGCCTAAATCCAGTTGTTGTTCTAATTAGAGTAAGCCATTGAATTGGTGGAACTGACAAAAGTGTACATTTTTGTTGTTGATTGTTGACAAGTTCCCATTGAGTCAGTAGGTCGCTTCTAGTTGGGGAAGGGGTAATAATTGCATTGATACTTGCTTTTATTCACTAATTACCATGTGAGATATTGTGATCAGGGATTATACCCTGTGTTTATTACATTTGGTTGTGGTTCTTTCCCACTATAGTCTTTCATTTTATTAACAAGAAACAAAGACACTCCTTATCATTACAGCATTTTAGATCTGTTTTGCAAAATTACTTTATGAAGGTGAACGAAAGAAAAATTGTCTGCTAGGAAATGTTATGTGGCATGCTGTCAATTGTTTACTTGACTTCTTCAAAATAGTTATAAAATATCCAGAAAAATGCTGTTTGGAAACTAAACATAACTTGT
>NW_024840975.1:0-1126 GCF_019175285.1 Sceloporus undulatus
AATGGAGGGCACTTTTTAAATAAAAAAATGGAGGACACGCGAAAAAATTTGCTGATTTTTTAAAAAAATGTTAAGATAAATGCATGTTTCTGAGGCTTCTATAGACAATTGCCCCACTGTTCCCCTCGCGCGAGACGCCAAAGGCCCCAGCAGCAATCGGCGGCAGGACCGGGCTGGGGCCGGTCCCAAGGCCTCACCGGGCTGCATCCGGCCCGCGGGCCGCAGGTTGCCTACCCCTGTTATAGAGTGTTTTTGTGGGGGTTTTTTTGGAAACATCACTCCCTAGTGAGCATCACTAGTACAGTTACTTGCCATTTCAGGATAATAGAATTTGTTTTAAATATGTCATTTAATATTTTTAAATGACACCTTATGGTCCCAGTAATGGAATAGTGGAAACCAGCATGGCATATGGGTGTAGCACTGGACTACAACTGTAGACTAATAGAAGCTAAACTGACTCCCTCCTTGGTGTCCTTTCATCAGTAGGCAAATTCTTTTTATAATACTGACTGGCTTTCAATAAGGAGCTTATAAACCTTAATTTGGGCGGCATCCTGATATTATCAGATGGTTTTTGCCACCTAATATGCTGGCTGAATACAGCCCGGATCCATCCCTACTTCCAGGAGAACTCCACAAGTCATTTTCTCAAGCTGGAAAACTCCCAGATCCAAAAAGAGCCGCTCCTCCCAGCCCTGGAAGTGGGAATGGATCCGGGATGTATTTGGGCAGCAAATTAGGCAGCCAAAATAGTCTGATAAGATTAGGATGCTGCCTGAGTTAAGATTTAAGCCAGATAGAGATAAGACAGCCAGCACAGTGTAGTGTTTGAGCCTTGGACTATGATTCTTGAGTCGAGAGTATGAATCCTGACTCAGCCATGAAAACCCATTTGGCCTTGGGCAAGTCACACTCTCTCAGACTTAGAGAAAGGGAGAGGCAAACCCCCCTGAATAAATCTTGCTAAGAAAACCCAGTGATAGGTCACCACTAGTTGGAAACAACTTGAAAGCACAGAACAATAAATTAGATATTGAATGCATATTATTCAACTGGCTTACACTGAGATAATAACAGTTTATACAATTGGTTTAAGAGGATTAGCCTTGTGGTTGTTCGTGTA
>NW_024840976.1:0-1126 GCF_019175285.1 Sceloporus undulatus
GGGGGGTTTAGATGGAGAGAAGGTGGTAGATAGAAGGGGGTTAGAGAGGGCTCAGTTAAAGTGGGGGTAATGGGGAGAGGGAGTCAGAGAGAGGGTTAGAAAGGAGAGGGGTGTGTGTTTGGGGGGCCTTGGGGAGGGGGCTTCCAATGTCCGACCTGGGTGATCCTGGGGGGAGCCTGGGGCCCAGGAGGGGCCTGGAAGGTGCCCTCTTGCCTCTCCCGGGTGCCAGCCCCTTCCTCCTCTTCTGAGCCTTGCCAAGGCTCTTCCTCCTCTTTCTCTCCGATGGCTGGGTCCCTGAGGCGCCCCTACCCTTTAGCGAGGCAGCTCTCCCGGCGCTTCCGAGCCCCTTCTTTGCAAGAGCAGGAGGAGGAGGAGGAGGGCTGGGGGGCAGATTTTCCAGGAAAGGGCCCTTTCCTTCCCCAGGCCAGGCTGCCCCAGAGGCCAGGGCCCTTTCCTCCCCTCTCTCAGCGGTCTGCCTGGACAGGCGGGGGCTGCTGCTGCTGCCGACCTGCCTGGCCCTGCTCCTCCTCCTCGCGCCTTGTTGCCCTGCCTGACTAAGCCTGCTCCTTGGGAGGGCTGGCCAATAGGGGCAAGGCAGAGCAGCAGAGCCCTCCCCTGCCAGCTCCAGCCCTGGCTGTTGCGCTCATCACAATATAGGGATGCAGCAGGGCCAGGAGCCGGGCAGCCACCTGAGGGAACCATAGATTAGGGTGTAAGACATAGATTAGGGTGTAAGACATAGATTAGGGTGTAAGACATTTTTCTTTGAAAATCTTGATTTTTTTAAAAAAATTAAAGAGCATAAATGGTAGTTAAAATGGTGATAATTCATTTTAAATAATTAATATAGCTTCAATTAATGTTCTTAATTGTTTAAAAAGATATACTTTTTAACACCTTTTCTAATTAACTTGTGGAATTCACAGCCACAAGATGCAGGAGTGACTGGCAGCTTGGATAAGGGGACTGGATACATTAATAGAAGTTAGGACCTCCAGTGCTCATCAGGCTGGTTCTGTATTGCACTTGCTATGGTTCCAGCCTGTGGAATCTGGGATTGGTGGTTTGGCGAGGCACTGGAGCATTCTGGCTGAGAATTTTACACGGCAAATCCCAGGATTCCAAA
>NW_024840977.1:0-693 GCF_019175285.1 Sceloporus undulatus
AGGAACTTCTGCCAGTGAAATTACATTCTATATCAGTCTTTTCCTAATGCTCTTTGTTGCCTTTAAGTGTTTGGACAAATGCTTCACCTTGAACAACTTCACATCTGCCTCCCTTCTGCATTCTACTCTCCCAGAGGCCCCTATTCTAAACTGTGTACTTTGGTTCACTCTCATATTTTATTCCATCTATATATACATTGATTCTTGCATATTACCAAACATTGCTATTTCGGTTTCTTCACCTCATAGAGAGGTGGGCTTGGGCTAAAACGTTCCTCTCTTAAATCTGATATTCAGTATTATCTGTCATTATCCTTCTTTACAGAAGAACTTGTCAGTCATGAGAGAGTCCACACATCAGAGAAGCCATATAACTGCCAGCATTGTGGGAAACATTTTGCATACAAGTCGATCCTTGTCATGCATCAGAGAGTCCACACCAGAAAGAAGCCATACAAATGTAAGCACTGTGGGAAATGTTTTTATTTGAAGTCAAGCCTAGTGACACATCAGAGAGTCCATACAGGAGAGAAGCCATATAAATGCCAGCATTGTGGGAATTCTTTTTCTTTGAAGGCAGACTTAGTGAGACATCAGAGAGTCCACACAGGAGCAAAGCCATACAAATGCCAGCATTGTGGGAAAGGTTTTTCTTTGAAGTCAAACCTAGTGACACACCAGAGAATCCACACA
>NW_024840977.1:793-1125 GCF_019175285.1 Sceloporus undulatus
TACAAAAATATTTTTTTCAATTCAGCAGTGCTAAAAAAAAACCTTATGATTTTATCTGTACAGTTTTTATGTCCATATGTCTGTTTATGTTATATTTTGATAACTTTAGGTTTTCATTTCTACCAGGTTATAAATTTCGCTGAGGATTATGGGGGTTGGTATAGGTTAGCTAGATAGGGGCTGGGATTTGTTGCAGTTGGCTAGAATAGCAATGTTAGCATTCGGAATTTGTGGGATATTGGCTGAAGAAAGTTGGGGAACGGTGGTAACAGAAAGGGAGCTAGTTTCTTCAAATGTCTGGGGCAGGGAGAGATTGTGCCTGTGAGAAGGAT
>NW_024840978.1:0-455 GCF_019175285.1 Sceloporus undulatus
GTAAACAACACATACACACACAGTCCCCACAAAAAGGACTCACTGGCGCACTGTGTGTCTGGAAATCTCACTTCCACCTTCTGGTAAGAGAATGCTGCCAGAGACAGAATTTGGGGCTTTATGTCTGCAAAGCATGGGCTCAGTCTCTCAGCTGCAACTTCCACACAATCCTGGACTGAAGCATTTAAACAAAGGTCCTCTTTCAGCTCCAGGAATAAAGGCCTACTTTCAGTACAAAGACCCAGAAAGGCCTCTCTTTCAGTCCATTATGGCCAGAGCTTCCCTGGGTCAGAGTCCGTCTCCTCAGCCATAGAGAAGGGTTCCTCTGAGTGCGAAGGAGGAGGAGGTCCACAGGGCTGAGGGAGGGAAAGGAATGGGAAAAGGTCAGTGCCAATGGCCATGGAGGGCAGAAGGTGACAATGCCTAGGAAACTCCTCTGAGTCACAGACATAGTA
>NW_024840978.1:555-1125 GCF_019175285.1 Sceloporus undulatus
GTGCGAAGGAGGAGGAGGTCCAAGGGCTGAGGGAGGGAAGGCAATGGTGAAAAGGTCAGTGCCAATGGCCATGGAGGGCAGAAGGTGACAATGCCTAGGAAACTCCTCTGAGTCACAGACATAGTAACTCCTGGTAGTAAATAGTCCAGGGGGCTGCGGGGGATCTCCTTTCCCAAAGTGGGGTGGAAATAACTGCTTCCCATGGGACTGTGGTTCTCCATGACCTCTGAGCAAATCTATGGGAGACGCTGCCTCCAAGAGCATTGGAGGAGTCTCTGTCTGTATGGCCATCTCTTCGGAGGACTTGGAGGGCAGAATGGGGCTGAATGGATGGCCCTTGGTGCTCCCTTCCAGCCCTAGGAGCCTATGAAGCCAACCTTACAAGGCTGTTGTGGGAGTTTATCACAAGACAATTACTACACAAGAATGGCCACCTTTTAGCAGTTTACAATAAAAATATCCATACAATACAATAAAAACATGTTTCATGATCTCCCAAACCCTAACACTCCCATCCAAAATAAAATACCATTAAATTACTGGACAGTTATTGAAACAGTTATTAAAAAC
>NW_024840979.1:0-1125 GCF_019175285.1 Sceloporus undulatus
TAATAATAATAATAATAATAATAAGTGGGCCAAGTACTGCAAAATGTCAAACTCTTTTAGCAAGAAAACAAGTGCTTCCCCCTCCCTTCTTTGTGTCTATTTCAGGAGCATCTAGGGAACGAAATATCGATTGTTATGCATAATCAATATTGTCAATTGGTACATGTATTGGCACATTGAACCTGGATTTCAGCCAAATGGCTTTTCTTTTGTAACCATTGCAAAACAGGGAGTCGTCCGACAGAGCTGGCAATGTTGACGGAAGCAAACTAATTACTCCAGACATAATTACTCAACTGTGAGGAGTCTGCGCCATTGGCAAAGATGGCCTTCATTACCCAGAACCCTGTTTTGCTCATCCACTTCTCTCATATCTGTTACAAATATTAGCGATTTGCACCCACTGCAAGAATTCAACAGCCTCCCCATATTTTGTAATTTAACCACAGAGGTTAAAACATGGAAGGGGACGTGCAAACCAATGGACAAGAAACTCAGGACCCTTTTGCACTGCTACGATTCTTCATTAACTGTCATGGTTTCATCCGTGTGTGTGTGTGTGTGTGTGTGTGTGTGTATTGCAATTTAGGGAGTGATACTTAGCATCCTCAACCAAAACATTTGCTTCCGTCGGATGTTGCCACAGCAGTTAAAGTGGAATCATAGTGTTATACAGCTATACCTCACTGAACAAAGCCTCTGAATTTTGCAAAGGTTTACAAAGGCTTTTTCTACCCATCTTCCTTTTTATTTCTATCCCTCTGTCTATCTGGAATCCTTTTTGTTCCATGAGTATAAGGAGATTGGCAGAAGGAAGCAGGTAGAGAAACAGAAAGCTGCATCTGCATTGCAGAAATAAAGCCGTTTGACACCGCTTTAACTGCCATGGCTTGCCGCTGTGGAATTCTGGGATTTGTAGATTGGTGAGCTATTTCACCTTCTTTGTCAGAGAGGGCTGGTGCATCCACAGATTGCAAATTCACAGATTCCATACATGGCAGTTAAAAGCAGTGTCAAACTTACAAGCATATATAAAATAAAAACAAAGCAAATAGTCTAAAAAAGTAGCTCTCTTAATCTGTGACTGAAAGCAGAGGGCCATAAAAGGCCTCCCTAGCAGAAACT
>NW_024840980.1:0-1125 GCF_019175285.1 Sceloporus undulatus
AGTGTTCCAGGGTGAGAAAGATGAAAAACAGTTCTCGGAAAGATGGAGCGTTATCATACCATTACATGAAAAGTTAGTGCAGTTCTTATATCCGTTCTGTCAGTCCTCGTGTCCTGATTGGCTGAGACAATTTCCTCCTCTGCAGTCCTAGAGCGTTCAAAAAGCCTAATGCTCTTCCGGGTATGACGCAGTGCCATGTTAACATGTAGGAATGATTTCCCTGAAAGCAGAAATGGTTTCCCCCACATCATATTTAAACAAATGTTTACATGTGAATAGTTTTTATTTTTATGGATACACACACACACACACGTGTGTGTGTGTTTATGTACATATACATATATATATACACACACGTATGTGATATGTACATACATGTATATCTATCTTTCTATCTGTATGTGTATATATATATGTGTGTGTGTGTATATATATATGTGTGTGTGTGTGTGTGTGTGTGTGTATGTATATATATATATATAATTGGTATTGATACATACATATATATTAATATAAAAGGTAATCAGAGATGCATGTGTGTGTGTGTATATATATATATATATATGCATGTATATATTATGGACACACATATACACAGAGGCATATGATATGATATGAGAACATACTTGGCAAAAGCACCCATTCAAAGGGAGTGGCTGTGCAATATAATGTGTTCCCATTACATTATCATCCTGTTATTACTTCTCAAATGCAATGAATTCCATTCCCAGATTGTTCTGCCATGGAACATTTTCGGAACTCTATGGGAACGTTACAGGTTCTGATGTGATAAAGTTCAGAGTATAACATTGTACTTACAGAATTACATGAGGGTTGCAAATGTTGCCCTATCAGTGAATTGCAACCAAATGCACTAGAGTCTTCATGCACAACCATATGCAATACACATGTATATACACAATGTGGAACCATGTACATCTGTGTGCAGTGTATATGTACACCCATGTACAATATGTATCCATCCACAATGGTATCACATGTGTAATTCCATTTCCACAATCAGAAAAACTGTACAAGAATGTCCAACCAGTTCCAGAGTTAATTTACAGATGCATAAGACACCAATAGGATTCCAGCCATTATGTTATTTTAACTATGCTAAAT
>NW_024840981.1:0-1125 GCF_019175285.1 Sceloporus undulatus
ATGAGGAAGGTGGGGACATCACCCAAAAGGGGGTTTTGCCTGCTGATCCTCACATGGCTGCTCCACACTGAGCAAATTCAAAGCGGTCTCATCTACACCTTGTCTTTGGGAGTTGGGGAGAAGGGCTGGGTGATGCTCCCTCTTTCCTGATTGTCTGCAGTCAGTCCTCTTATCGAGGCCAGAATCTCCTCCTCAACTCAGGCGAGGGCAATCAAAGCCATTGGGCAGATAATAACAGACATCGCTGATGAAGAGAAGCTGACGATCTGGGTCCCATTCATTTCTAACACTTCGTTGTATGCCATGGTCATGTATGAATCCAGTCCCCATGATGAGACCTGCAAGAATTTCAAAGACTACATGTCACTAGAGTAAGTTGTGTTACAAGGAGAAGCAGGGGGAGAAATGGCCAGTGCAGTTTCTAGTCTGCTGGATGGGGCTAGACGGAGCACTGCAAATCTCTCTACTGAACCAACAGGATTTTCTGTCTCCTCTGGCCTTAGTGAGGTGCTATTTGCTCTCTCTTCTCTGTAGGGAATCAATTCACATCATTAATGCCCTGCTGACCAGGTTCATACCTGACATGAATGCCACAATTCAGACCTTCCTTGATGCCACCCGCCATGGTTCCCTCTGTCTCTCTCTCGAGGAGAGGACCTTGGCTTTCCCCTTTCCCCAACCCCTGAGCCGCGGTGATCCATCCACTCCAAAATAAAGGGAGAATTTGCATCTTTACTGGGGAAACAATAGAGGAAATCTGTATCAGTTGGAGAATGTCCATTTGGGATATTACAAGCAGTGGGCTTCAAATGGGAAGTCAAAAACAAAGAGAACTGCTTTCTCTGTTCTCTTTCAGGAAGACAATCCCACCGCTCCCACCGCTCCCTCAGGACCAAAGGACCATCTGCTCCTGAAATAAAAGATATGTAAGCCTTAATACCTGGCTGAGGGAAGCCATCAGAAGACTCCTGCAGGTCCCTCTCAGGAAGGCTTCTCCTAGGACCATTCACCTGGGCAAAGAGGAGGGCAGCCCAGCAATGCTCCAGTCTCAAGTGGCAATGTCCTTTGCCCTACTACTACTACCACCAGCAGTAGTATCATCAGGCTGGCCTGCAGAGAGTGCCA
>NW_024840982.1:0-492 GCF_019175285.1 Sceloporus undulatus
AAAACCCAAAAAAAGGAACCCAGCACATCAAGGCCATAATCCACAAATCAGAAAATGCCAGTAGCAAAACCCACAATCCACACTTTGAAAACACACAAAAAAAAAACAACAACAACAACAACAACCACCAGCACCCCACAGCAAAAGCATGGTCACACTGTCTCACCCCACCCCACCCCACAAGAAGAAGGTAAAAATCCATCAACCTACCTGTAGAGAAATTCCTGATGGCCGAAGTCCGAACCTCAAGTGGAACCAAGAGTCAGAGATCAGAATATCAACCCTTCCTCACACAGTCCACAGGGCCAGACAAAGGGGGCAGATCAAAAACAAACGGTTTTGTTTCTGAAGCAAAGCCACCCCCCCAATTTCGTTAGCCAATCCAAGTGATCAGCTTGATTTGTCAAGCCAATCACTGCTGCTAACGAAATTCAAAATTCGCGCCACAGCTAACCCCTAACTCAGCCCCCTTAGCTTTCCGTTAGCCCTGGA
>NW_024840982.1:592-1125 GCF_019175285.1 Sceloporus undulatus
CGTTAGCAGCAGTGATTGGCTTGACAAATCAAGCTGATCACTTGGATTGGCTAACGAAATTCAAAATTCGCGCCACAGCTAACCCCTAACTCAGCCCCCTTAGCTTTCCGTTAGCCCTGGAGCCTATAACTGCACTTTGAATTTCGTAACCCGAAAAATATTTCGTAACCCGAAACAGTTTTTCCCTATCCAGCTTTTTCGTATCCCGAAAATTTCGTAACCTGGGTATTTCGTATCCCGAGGCACCAGTACCTCTTTAAGAGCTCGTCTGATAAACACCATAGAGACTGGAGCCAATAGTGAGTGGAGCTGTAAATGGGTGGGATCAGAATTTTTTAAAACTGTAGAGTTTGCAGGTCTCATGCCCACCCCCCACCACCTCCCATTTCTATCTGTCTACCACCACACAGCAAAAAATTATGCCAAAGGCTGAATGCAATCCATAGCCTGTAAGTTCCCCAGCCCAGTTGTGTGGTATTTTTGTATTTTTAATTCTCTGTGTGTTTACTTAAGAGCATGTCCCATTGAATCCA
>NW_024840983.1:0-1125 GCF_019175285.1 Sceloporus undulatus
AAGGTTTGATATTTGAAATTTATACTCTTTTTAAAATATTTTCAAACCGTGCATGCTTGAATCCATCTATTAAAACTTTTGGAATCAGTGTTTTAGCTTTGTCTTTGTTTCAAGTTAATAATAATAAGGACTGGCATTTTTACTTACTGGTCTGAGAAGTGTCCAGTTCATCTCCTGTCTCTGTAAGCCTGAAAAAAAAAAAAAGGGGGGGGGGGAGAGAGACCATGAAACATCAGACCATTTGTAAGTCTAACTGGTCTGTGTTAAAATTTCATTGAAAGGGGATGAAACTGCTTAAATGTCACAGTCAAGCTAGTGCTTTGTTAACTTAGCACCAAACTCTGAACGGAGATGGTCGCCATAAGTCAGAAATGACTTGAAGGTGCATGACAACAACAACAACAACCTTCTGATCACAATGATATATGTCTAACCAGAGCTGGGGGAAATTATTTGCATGGGTCACACCTCCCAGAATTCCTCAGCAAGCACGGCTTTTGTTTCCAGTGATCCTGTGTCCTACTGGCGGTTCGATGAAGCCACTAGTAATCTACATGAAAGGAGAAGTAGGACCAATACTTCTATTGGGCAGAGTTAAGCCCTCCCCATGGGTACTAAACATTATGATGGGAACAAGAGTAGGAACCCCCTTTCATCATTCCAGAGCATGGAAGAAATGAGGGGCAAACAAGATAGCTAACAAAAATAAGCTCTGCTATCACTTTTTCTAAATGAGGAAACAAAAAAAAACTACATATCAACAGTAACCAATTCATCCCATGGGTCTAGTTTACTTGGAACTGACAGGTCACACTCTCTCAGCCTCAGTGGAAGGCAATGGCAAAGCTCCTCTTTGATTTGGATTTCCTGCATGGCAGGGGGTTGGACTGGATGGCCCCTGTGGTCTCTTCCAACTCTATGATTCTATGATTCTGTTACAACTGTTGCAAAAGCCTAGACTTACAATCAATGTAAAATTTTATGCTGTCAAATCATACATGCTTTTGCTACTGAATTCAGAGGCAGCCTTGAATTGCTTTTAAAAGCAAACAAGAAAAAAAAAGAATGCATGGCAATTGCATCCTTTTCTGGCATTTCCGAGGTGAGGAATCTATTATTATTATT
>NW_024840984.1:0-1125 GCF_019175285.1 Sceloporus undulatus
TGTGTGTGTGTCAAGGTGTTGATGGTAAAAGTATGAAGTAGCCAGACTAAAGAACATTCTAACAACCATGTACACATTAATTGAGTGATATTGACAAGATATCTGGATGCATGGGTACATTTGGTTGGTTTTTGTTTGTTTGTTTGTTTGGTTTGAGAGAAAGAGAGAGAGAGAGAGAGAGAGAGAGAGAGAGAAAGAGAGCGAGAGCGAGAGAGAGAGAGAGAAGTTCTAGTCATGAAAGAAGAATGCAAGTTGGATAATACTGTAAAGGAGAACCAGGGAAAAGACAGATGTCTTTGTATTATTTAATGGATTCATATTTGCTATCCTTGCTAGCCTGATACCAATTCATTCATATAATCTTAAACACAGTGGCAAATTTAAAAAATGCAATGTGGACTGCTTCCCCCCATTTACTTTTCACACATGTCTTTAAGTTTAAAAGATCATATGAAAAACTCTGCTTAGACAGCTCTTTATCAGTGAAACACTGACTTCATTAAAACTGTAAGAGAGAAATTGACTTTCTCTTTACAATCTTGAATGAAAGTTGCATGACCTCTGTATACAACTTGCAAAGAGCTGGCTTTAGGCTTGCACAGGACTCTTAGGTCCCAATGCAATTACTAGTCTTGACTAAAGTTTGTTGTTGTTGTGTGCCTTCAAGTTGTTTCCAACTTATAGTGCCCCTATGGTGAATCTACCTCAGAGATTTTACAAGATTTGTTCAGAGGGGGTTTACCTTAGCCTTCTTCTGAGGCTGAGAGACTATGACTTGTCTAAAGTCACCTAAAGTTCCATGAGGATTCAACTCCTGGTCTCCAGAGTCACAGCCCAACACTCAAATCACTACACCAGATTGTTTCTCCTCTCTACTAAAGTAGACTCATTGAATTAATGGATTTACTAACTCACCATAAAGTAACTAGGGGGCTTGACAGACTGACAGATCGGGGCCGCAGCAACCTCACGCCGCAGCCCCGATCTGGCCTTTCGAGGGTGCAAAAAGGAGAGGCAAAAATAGCCATGGTGGTGCGGTTCTGAGTTATTATGTGCATCATCTGGACACGACGCCCTGGCTGGAGGCACACCATGACACCATATGACGTGTGGAGTGGCGCATAG
>NW_024840985.1:0-1125 GCF_019175285.1 Sceloporus undulatus
TTCCATGAATGTACTGCATTTCTTCTTTTCCTTTGAAAGGATTCCTTGGAAATGGAGGAGGTGCCCACAGAGGTCAAAAATGAGGCGGACGAGAGGGATCAGAGGTACTCCTTTTCTTGCCATTTCCAAAGGGCATGTGGGCCCAAGAGGGGCCATGGATGGGCTTCTGTTCGGACTTTTGTACAGTGGATTCTTTCCTTATGCGGAGATCCGTTCTGAACCCCGCCACGTAAGGCAAATCCTGCCTATGCTTGAGCCCCCTTCAATTGATTGCCGGGTGGCTTCCGTGTAAACAGGAAGCTGCATATGGTGCGCCCGCGTATGGAGTTGGCGCACTGTATTGTCTCTCCTCCTAGCTTCCAGAAAGAACCCACTTGGCTTCAGATAGGACAATTTGTCCTCACCTGGGAGGGATGGGTGCTGTAATGCCTCACCCGGGAGAAACGGCTGGGTACTTCTGGAAGGAGCACTCTCTTCATCAGTCCATGGGCGTCCATAAGGATGCCCTTGTGGTCCCTCAGTGGGATGTCTGGAGCATCATTCTGCCTCAGAGAGATGCTCTGAAGGTGCCACAAATCATGAACTTTTTCTGTCTCTATTTTAGACAACCGGAGCCAATGGAGGACTGCGCTGAGGAGGAGGAGTACCGGGATAAGATTGGCCCCTTGCCGGTAAGGAAAGAATCTGGCTGACCTTCAGAGGGGGTCCTCTTCTTATTTAGTTATTCATTTTTAAAAGATACACACTCACACACGCACACAGTGGGGCCTTGTTATCCGCTGGGGTTTGGTTCCAGCATTCCCCGTGGATATCAAAATCCATGGATGCTCATGTCCCATTCACTGTGATGGCAGAGCAAAATGGTGTCCCTTATATAAAATGGCAAGTCAAGGTTTGCGATTTGGAATTTGTACTTTTTAGGAATATTTTCAAGCCGTGTATCCTTGTAGATAAGGAGGGCGCCCAGTGTGTATTTATACATCTTTTGCCCTTCTGGACCCAAGACCAAGAGTGTCTTTAGAAGGGACCGTGATCTGTGGCCAGGCAGGGAAGGGTCCTGACCTCCTCCTTTTCCAGGACGTTTCCACCTCCTGACCAGGAGGAATCCCAAAACGTCTTCCGGTT
>NW_024840986.1:0-1125 GCF_019175285.1 Sceloporus undulatus
AAAAGACCACAAGGGCCATCCAGTCCAACCCCTGCTCCCTCCTCAATGTGACATCCCTTCAAATACTTAAACAGGGCTATCATATCACCCCTTAACCTTCTCTTCTCCAGGTTAAACATACCCAGCTCTCTAAGGCATTCCTCATAGGGCATGGTTTCCAGACCCTTCACCATTTTAGTCACCCTCCTTTGGACATGCTCGTTTCTCAATGTCCTTTCTGAATTGTGGCGCCCAGAACTGGACACAATATTCCAGGTGGGGCCTGACCAAAGCAGAATAGAGTGGCACTATTACTTCCCTTGATCTAGACACTAGTATTGATGCAGCTTAGAATCGCATTGGCCTTTTTAGCTGCTGCATCACACTGTTGGCTCATGTTCAACTTGTGGTCTTCTAGGACTCCTAGATCCCTTTCACATGTAGATTCATTCAGCCAGGTGTCCTCCATCCTATATCTGTGCATTTCATTTTCCTGCCCTAAGTGCAGTGCCTTACATTCCTCCCCAGGAGATGGCCCTCAGGGAGACAGCTTCTCCCTCTATGGACTCTTCCCTCAGGCTTCCCCTCGGAGCCCCTTTTTCAGGAGGAAGATATTGTGACGTCACAGCGGAGGGAAGAAAAACGCACCTCCAGACCTCCTCACAGAGACCCTTCCGCCGTCACTCAGTCGCCGCCATCTTGGTTCCACCGCGCAAGCGCAGTAACCCTTCTTTCGCTCGCTCTAGTGTGGCTTTATGTCTTCCGCTTGGAATGAACCAACTCATTCGGAGGGGGGTGAGACTACGCTACACACACACACACACGGAGCCTTTTAAAATATTAACATTCATAGGACGGCTTGTTTAACAGTACAGAAAATTAAACCGTCTGTGTGCCTCCAAGCCTTGGTGATTGAGCTCAGAAAAAAAACAAACCTCCCCCGGGTTGGGAATGGTACGGTCTGGTAGGTTGTGACTGAGGCAGCGAAACGGTGACCGCGGTTCTGCCCAGGACGCCCTTCAAGCTTCACTCTCGCGCATGCGCAGTCGTCCTTTCTACCGGCCGCTGCAAAATGGCGGTGGCGGTGCTGCAGAGGCTACGCCACGTCCCTCTGTTCCGCTCGGTAAGCGATAGAGAGGGAAGGAG